>NC_083585.1:45438842-45561342 GCF_027579695.1 Neoarius graeffei | reverse complement strand
AAAGTCTTATCCAATCCCAGCCCCTCAAAAGACTGAAGGATGATGGATGCTGCTGCTTTCCAGCTGGTATTTACCGTCCCATTTAAAAACCTCTGCAAAAAGCATAGGCGAAAGGCTGCCATCCGACTCGGTAGATGTATCAGACCATGTCCCCCTTCCTCCTTTGGAAGGTATATAACACTTTGTGGAACCCAATGTAGCTTATCCCAAAAAAATTTAATAAGATGGACTGGATCTTTGATAAAACCTGGACAGGAGGGTCAATACACGCAAGGCGATGCCAGAGGGAGGAAGCTACCAGGTTACTGATAACAAGTACACGCCCTCTGTAGGACATATTTTTCACCAAAAAATTCCATTTTTCAAGGTGGCCTTTAACCTTTTCAACAATTCCATCAAAATTTTTTTGCACAAAAGATCCATTCCCCAAATACATACCCAGGTACTTAAAACCATCTTTTGTCCATAATAACCCGCCAGGAAGAAATGGTGCACCATTAGGCCACTTGCCAATTTGCAGAGCTACACTTTTTCCCCAGTTGACCTTAGCAGAGGAACATACTTGAAAATTATTAAAAATTTGCAACATGGTATCAACTTCCCCCTGGCTACTTATAAGTATGGCCACATCATCTGCATAAGCAGATAACTTAAAACTGTAGTCATAATTAGGAAACTTAAGCCCATTAATACTACTTCTTAATTTAATCAGAAGCGGTTCAATGGCCAAGGAGTAAAGCATACCTGACAAGGGACAACCTTGTCTAATACCCCTACCTACTTTAAAAGGAACGCACAATCACCATTTATTTTCAGTATACTTTCAATGTCACTGTACAAAGCTCTAATTTTGTGAATAAAACCAGGGCTAAAACCAAAGGCTTCTAAAACACAAATTAAATAATCATGCTCAATGCGATCAAAGGCCTTTTCTTGGTCAACTAATACAAGGCCAAAATCCAACTTTTGGTTATTCCCAATTTCTAAAATATCTCTTATAAAAGCAATGTCATGTATCACCCTCCCTGGCACACAGTAGGTTTGGTCAGGATGAATTACCTCCCCCAAAACCTTAGACAGTCTACCGGCCAACAATTTAGATAGCAGACAATACTCTGCACAGAGGACTGAGACAGGTCTCCATGATCTTATATCGCTGAGATCCCCTTTCTTTGGCAACAGGGTAATCACTGCCCGTCGACAGCTTAGAGGCAACTTTCCCCTAATCAAGCTATCATTCAATACAAGCAGTAAATCTGCACCAATGACTGGCCAGAAACACTTGTAGAATTCAATGGGCAACCCATCTATGCCTGGTGTCTTGCCACTCTCCATGCTTCGGAGAGCCTCCTGCAGTTCCTCTAAGGTCAAAGCCTTACAGAGGTTCACATTGGCTTCACTAGACACTTTTGGGAAATTCTCAAGAAAGTCATGATTAAAAACCTGCTCACTGGGTAGTTCACTCCTAAAAAGTTCTTTATAAAAATTGACTGCTTGCTTTCGAATTTCTCTTTTATCAGTCAAGAGTGCTCCGTCCTCTGATTTTAAGGAATGCAGCAGCCTTTTTTGGCCATTCTTCCGCTCTAGACTGAAAAAGAACTTAGACGAGGCATCCATCTGTTTGGCATTTTGAAACCGTGATCTGACCAAAGCACCTTGAGCAGGGATATCTAGTAAGTCCGCCATTATTTTTTTTTTTCAAATTCAACTTTGTTATAATATCCTGGTCGCTTGACTGGCCTACTAAATCTTGGAGCTCCATTATATCCTTTTCCAAGAGTTTAATATTTTGAGCTATGTCTCTGGTCACATTGGAAGTATACTGTTGACATAGTTGTTTTATTTTGGTTTTGGCCATATCCCACCACTGCTGAACAGATTGAAAGAAGACTTCAGAGGACTAAAATCATTCAAAAAAAAAGTAAAAACCTCTCTAAAATGGGCATCATTTAAAAGGCTAGAATTAAAATGCCAGTACGCACTCTTAGGTTTAATATTATTAATAAATAATTTGCTAAGAACCATACAATGATCTGAAAACCCAACTGGAAAAATAAAACCTCTATAAAAGCTCAGTTGATGTTTAAAACCATAAAATCTGTCTAATCTTCCCAAAGATATTCTGTTGCCATAAGTATGTACCTATGTATACTGTTTTTGCATATGATGGAAATTACACCATACGTCAACTAAATCATGTGAGCTTATTAGCTCTGCAAGTCTTTTTTGAGATGGCATATGAGGTTCAACATGATTTCTGTCCAGGCCACTTGCAGTGCAATTAAAATCCCCACCCAACACTAAAATATCATCAGAATCGCAATTTCTAAGGGTGCCTTCTAGAGTCTGCAAAAAAATCATTCTATCTATGGCCCTGGTTGGAGCATAAACACATATAAAAACAAAACATTTTTTCTCTACCTGAGCTTTTACTTTTAGAAGTCTTCCACAGACTACTTCTTCAACCTGATAAGTGGTAGGCATAAAATTTTTTGAAAAAGAATAGCAACACCTCTACTAGTGGAGTTATTGTGACTTAAAATGGGAAAACCTTCAAACTCTCTTTCCCAGTCTAGACTGTTCCCTATATCAGTGTGGGTTTCTTGTGAAAAACCAACATCAATCTTCTTTTGTTTGAACAATTCAAAAATACGTGCTCTTTTAGCACGGTCCCTTGCACCATTTAAATTTAGTGAGGCAATATGCAACTCACTCATGAGTTGGAAAAATAAGAAAAACTTTGTTTTTAATCATTGAGATCTAACAAAGCTCTTAGCTTAGTTAGAATTTTCTTTAAACGATAGACCTCAATGTTTTCAAAAACTCCATCTGCCATGTAGGTTTTCACTTTCTGCATATATTGCTCAACGTCAGGGAAAAACTCATCAATTTGGACATGTTGTATAAACTTCGTCTTCGCAAGAAACATTTTGATTTCATTTAAATCATAGGAACGACTTGGATAACCACTTTGGCGTAAGGTGCAGTGCACACTACAGTCAGACACCTTGCCCTCACTTTCAACATCAGTAGTAGTGGAATGTAGTTCAATTAAACTATTCTTCTTTGCCTGACGTCGGGGACGCGCCTTCCCCTTCCTTTTATTGGGAACTTTAAACTCCTCATCGTTAAAGGTGAGCGACCCATCTTCTGCCACAACTGGGGTAAGAACTTCACTCTCTTGCGAATTAACCTCACTCATTTCTGCATCAATGTTGACTTGCTCACTCACTGATTCAGCTGAAACTACCGGATCAGTGGGTGCGACATCAGCTGTTTCAGCTTCAGTTTGCACTTGTGGCACGGGTGGATTTTCTGCCCCCTCACCACCTCCTTCGGTTTGCAAGTCACTCTGAGACGCCTGTCCAGCATCATTGTTACTTTCTGGTCGCTTTTTAGGACAAGAACGTACCATATGACCAGTTTCCCCACAGCCAAAACATCTCATAATATGGGTAGTTGCATATACACCATAATTGACACCATCCACCTTGATATTGATGGCCAAATCCAAGTCACGGTTCCCCTCAACAATCATAAAAACAAAGCGCCGAAAGGACATGACATGTTTTAAAAGTGGCGATTTGCTAGCTATTCCAATCTTTTTTACAGATGAAACAACTTTGCCATGCCTAGATAATGATTCAAGCAACACTTCGTCTTTTATAAAAGGCGGAACGTTGGAAATAATAACCTTCTTCGAAGGTGTTGCCAACGGAGTTACAGGAATAAATTCACCATTTACTCCAATGCCTCTTTCAACCAAAATGTTTACAAATTCAGTCTTTGCAAGGAACACAACAACCGCTTTATTCATACGTGCGGCAGACACTATATTTTCATGCCCAATGATTTTCCCGATTGCCAAACTGCAATCCTCTACACTATCAGAGGAAATGATCCTAATTCCGTGTTGCCGCGTTAAAGTTTCAAACCTCTCCGCGCCTGAAGCCGTCATGCTTCCGACACAGGGGAGCAGACGCTCAAGCTTGGGAGGAAAAACTAAACTCAAAAAACAAACTCTACACTATACTAGCCACAATCTACAAAAAAACAACCATAAGAAAAGAAAAAATACCAAGAAAAAGTTAGAAAATAGAGAGAAAGGGTGCGAAGCACCCAAATCACTCACTCACACATGCTCCGCAGCTCCACCCACTCACTCACGCATGCGCACAAAGAGAGAGAGAGAGAGAGAGAGAGAAATGAACAAAAAAGAAGAGAAAAAGTGAGAAAGAAAGTACAGAGACAGTAAAGAGAAAATGGGGAGGGGAGAAAAAAACAGAGGAAAAGCAGAGAATGAGGAGGAACAGAGATAGACAGATAGTGTGTGTGTGTACACAGTGTGAGTGCAGTATAGGAATGTCCCTGTTATCACTTTAATAAGATGCTGCTGAGGTAACCAAGCCACCCCTCCAGAGGCCCCTTGTCTCCATGGGAACTGTCAATCATCCGCTGATATGGCAATATTAAAAAATGGGTGTGGGGGTTGGCGCATCCTCCTGTCATCCCTCCAGATCTCCTCCCTTAGCCCTCTGTGTGTGTGTGTGTGTGTGTGTGTGTGTGTGTGTGTGTGTGTATTGCAGCAATGTGACATCATTGTAGGGGGGTTGGTTAATCATTATGTCCCTGAGTATTCATTTCGTCCGATAGCACACACCCGTCACCCCTGACTCCAAACCTGACCTATGCTGTGATGAGCTCCTGAACACACACTTCATAAGCAGCTGGAGTGTGTACTATGACGTGACGAGCTTGTCCCAACACGCACTTCATGAGCGGCTGCACTGGTCCAGCCTTAGAGACGAGGGACACGTGAATCATGGAGATGGGAGAGAGTGAGTGATAATGGTGCTGCTGCATGGTGGTAATGTGGCTTTTTGTCATTGATGAGCCTCTTAGCTCTGTGTTTAGATGCAGATAACAGTATGAAGGGGAAACAGAAACTTAAGTGGATGATGAGGTCAGGCTCGGAATGAAAGGTGAGTGAAAATCATACCAGCTAGCGGTGTGATGGTGTATTGTGACAAGAAAATGGGGAATATGTTTACTGGTATTAGTGAAACTGAAGTGGATTATTCCAGACAATGCATTGGTATTCAAATGGAGCTTGTGGATTATGCTTTCAAAATGGGAAAGAACACACACACACACACACACACACACACACAGTTCCACAAAAAGTCATGAACGCAACACATGGATGCTCATCTTCAGCTAATAATTGAGGCTAACAGTGTATATAGCACAATGTAAAGGCACATGGACAGTAAAAACTAAACAGAACTGTCACGAATAACAACAATTCCCTCAAAAGTGTGAACAACTTTGTAAGAAAATACTCAGCACAATTATTACACTATAATTACTGTTAGCATCAACCACTAAACTTCCAAGGGTTCACCCATATGGAGATAACATCAACATTGAGTCAGAACTTGCAAACTTGGTAAGAAAATCAACCTGTGACATTATGTACCACGAAACAGGCTGTCAACACAGTGAACATGACTCATCACACATAGAACAAACACACTCTCGATGATGAAGTCAAAATTACCGCTCAGTGATGGCACATGCTGCTTGTTTGCTAATTGGGAAGACATAAGCACCATGTCATTTAGGATTAACTGCTACTTCCAGCTGTTCTTGAGTCTGTGATTTAAACATGTCAGTTTGAAAGTAGCAATATATTTAATCTCTCATCATTTAATAAGCAGCTTCTATTAATAAGTTCATAAGTTCTTTTGACACAACTTTCCTTCAATGACTAATCAATACTATAACTTCCTTTTGGGGGGATGTTGTTTACCTGGCAAGGCACGACTGCATAACTACAATCAGCAACTGAATACATTTTCCAACTTATTTAAAGCTCAAAATGAATATTAAGAATATATTGATATAAGAACTATCCATCCATTATCTGTAACCACTTCACCTGTACAGGGTCGCAGGCAAGCTGGAGCCTATCCCAGCTGACTGTGGGCAAAAGGCAGGGTACACCCTGGACAAGTCGCCAGATCATTACAGGGCTGACACACAACCATTCACATTCACGGTCAATTTAGAGCCACCAATTAGCTTAACCTGCATGTCTTTGGGGGAAAACGGAGTGCCCGGAGGAAACCCATGCAGACACAGGGAGAACATGCAAACTCCACACAGAAAGGCCCCCGTTGGCCACTGAGCTCAAACCCAGAACCTTCTTGCTGTGAGGCGACAGTGCTAACCACTACACCACCGTCCCACCTCTCAAAATATTAGAATATTTTATTTTGAGTTTGAGTAAAACAGTATATATACCATGTATCTCTTAGTCTAGTTCAGTACTCTCAATAACAATCATGTGGAAGACTGCTGACTTGACAATTGTCCAGAAGATGATCACCAACACCCTCCACAAGGAGGTTAAGCCACAGGTCATATTCTATTCTATTAATCCTGGGTATGACTTTAAACTGCAACTGGTGGTGAGTCTCAGGTCTGGGAGGACTTGACTATTAGAGAAAGTGGAGTTACCCCTTAATCACCATCACTCCCAGGTCCGCTCTGACCCAGAGCGGTAGCACCTGCCTGGGTTCCAGCTATGGGTTAAATAGTACATCACCAACAAGGCACTGCCACCAGGGCTCTTTTCGGTGCAGTGTGGCAGATGAACTCAACAGGGTCAGTGGCACACCACCAGATGGCACACCACTCAAATGGCCAATGGATGGCATCACTCAGCAAGTCAGTTGTCACTGTGGGGCAACTTCCATACCTGTCAGGTCTGTGGCACTTTTCTGCATCACTTGGCATCAGGTCTGAAGGCCCAGAAAGACAACATGATGGGGGCATAGCATTGTTTGTCTTACCTTACCATGCAAGGTGCTTCATTAAGAAAGGAGAATAGTGTGTGGAAGCTCACGAGACCAGACATTCCATGCCGGCTTGGTCAGGACGTTCATGCCGCCACTGCGGATGGCTCTGTTGCAGGCCTCACAGCCCATCTGCATTTCTGCACATCCTAATGAAGCAGTCATCTTGCTAGCGATAGACAGCCGCCACCGACGAAGCCACAGAAGGTCATTGCTGAAAAGGCTGGTTGGAAAAGGTGCACAAGCAGCAGTGATGACTGCAGCCTTGAGATGATTGGCAAGAAAAGTCGATTCAAGAACTTGGGAGAGCTTCACAAGGAATGGACTGAGGCTGGTATCAGTGCATCAAGAGCCACCACGCAAAGATGTCTTCAAGAAAGGGGCTACAACTGTTGCATTCCTAATATCAAGCCACTCCTGAACCAGAGACAGGATCAGAAGTGTCTTACCTGGGTTAAGGAGAGAAAGAACTGGACCAAGTGGTCCAAAGTCCTCTTTTCAGATGAAATTAAATTTTTCATTTCATTTGGAAATTTAAGGTCCTCGAGTCTGGAGGAAGAGTGAAGAAGCACAGAATCCAAGGTGTTTGAAGTCCAGTGTGAAGTTTCCACAATCCGTGGTGATTTGGGGTGCCATGTCATTTGCTAGTGTTGGTCCACCAAGTTTTATCAAGTCCACTGAGCAACAGTCTTTCTCTCCTTAGCCCAGGTGAAATGGTTCTGATGTTGTCCCATTAAAAAAAAAAAAAAGTGATGTTGTACCAGTCTTCAGCTGTCCAGGTTCAGGGCCCACTGTATCCTCAGTGTTCTTACTGTGCAATCTACAGTGGGGCAAAAAAGTATTTAGTCAGTCACCAATTGTGCAAGTTCTCCCACTTAAAAAGATGAGAGAGGCCTGTAATTTTCATCATAGGTATACCTCAACTATGAGAGGCAAAATGAGAAAAAAAAAATCCAGAAAATCACATTGTCTGATTTTTAAAGAACTTATTTGCAAATTATGGTGGAAAATAAGTATTTGGTCAATAACAAAAGTTCATCTCAATACTTTGTTATATACCCTTTGTTGGCAATGACAGAGGTCAAACGTTTTCTGTAAGTCTTCACAAGGTTTTCACACACTGTTGCTGGTATTTTGGCCCATTCCTCCATGCAGATCTCCTCTAGAGCAGTGATGTTTTGGGGCTGTCGCTGGGCAACATGGACTTTCAACTCCCTCCAAAGATTTTCTATGGGGTTGAGATCTGGAGACTGGCTAGGCCACTCCAGGACCTTGAAATGCTTCTTACGAAGCCACTCCTTCATTGCCCGGGTGGTGTGTTTGGGATCATTGTCATGCTGAAAGACCCAGCCACGTTTCATCTTCAATGCCCTTGCTGATGGAAGGAGGTTTTCACTCAAAATCTCATGATACATGGCCCCATTCATTCTTTCCTTTACACATATCAGTCGTCCTAGTCCCTTTGCAGAAAAACAGCCCCAAAGCATGTTTCCACCCCCATGCTTCACAGTAGGTATGGTGTTCTTTGGATGCAACTCAGCATTCTTTCTCCTCCAAACACGACAAGTTGAGTTTTTACCAAAAAGTTCTATTTTGGTTTCATCTGACCATATGGCACTCTCCCAATCCTCTTCTGGATCATCCAAATGCTCTCTAGCAAACTTCAAATGGGCCTGGACATGTACTGGCTTAAGCAGGGGGACACGTCTGGCACTGCAGGATTTGAGTCCCTGGCAGTGTAGTGTGTTACTGATGGTAGCCTTTGTTACTTTGGTCCCAGCTCTCTGCAGGTCATTCACTAGGTCCCCCTGTGTGGTTCTGGGATTTTTGCTCACCATTCTTGTGTTCATTTTGACCCCACGGGGTGAGATCTTGCGTGGAGCCCCAGATCGAGGGAGATTATCAATGGTCTTGTACTGTATGTCTTCCATTTTCTAATAATTGCTCCCACAGTTGATTTCTTCACACCAAGCTGGTTACCTATTGCAGATTCAGTCTTCCCAGCCTGGTGCAGATCTACAATTTTGTTTCTGGTGTCCTTTGACAGCTCTTTGGTCTTGGCCATAGTGGAGTTTGGAGTGTGACTGTTTGAGGTTGTGGACAGATGTCTTTTATACTGATAACGAATTCAAACAGGTGCCATTAATACAGGTAATGAGTGGAGGACAGAGGAGCCTCTTAAAGAAGTTGTTACAAGTCTGTGAGAGCCAGAAATCTTGCTTGTTTGTGTCGGTAGGTGACCAAATACTTATTTTACTGAGGAATTTACCAATTAATTCATTAAAAATCCTACAATGTGATTTCCTGGATTCTTTCCCCCCATTTTGTCTCTCATAGTTGAAGTGTACCTATGATGAAAATTACAGGCCTCTCTCATCTTTTTAAGTGGGAGAACTTGCACAATTGGTGGCTGACTAAATACTTTTTTGCCCCACTGTAAGTAATACAGTGTACGTTCTGAGGTATTTAGATTTCAGTTTCATTGATCACAACAACAAATCAATGAAATGAAGGCAAAAAACTCAAATATATTAGTTGAGTGGGTTTTTTTTTTTTTTTGTAATGCATGAGATACCAAAGTTTTGGCGTGAGACTTTGAAATCTGACTCCAACGTATGGGTCTTACAGCCAGTATATGAGACTTGAGAGGTTTGTATGCATTAAAAGTGATAAAACAAATGATGTCATGCCGACATTTTCCCAATTAGCAAACAAGCTGCATTTGGCATCCTTGAAATGTAATGTGCCAATGTTGGCTAGATGTATGTGCTGTTTGGGTATTTAAATGTAGCATCTGTTTCAGTTAAGTGGCAGTGCTATGCAACACCCATCAAAACATAAAAGCACATAAAAATGATGCTCTGCTGGACATTTGAAATGTTCCCTGGAGTTGAATCTGAGTTTATTAGTTCACCAGATTGGAAAGAAAAAAAAATCCCATGGTTGAACTTTTGAGGGAATATACTCTGACATCGCCATTTGTCAGACAATTGGGGAACATGTTTGAATAAATATCCGAATCAAATGATTCCCAGGAAAAACAACCAGAACAACAACCAACCTTTGTCAACAGCACAGTGAACTTTGAAACATCAATTCAAGCATCAACTTTAATCTTAATACCAACAGCCCTTGAATATCAGCACAATCCCGAATTATTCTTATCCTTAAGTGCAGCAGGCACTGAAAGAGTTATTTTGTACTGCAAATTAGTATGTTTAATGCAAATGTTTAAGGAGAAAATAGTATTTGTCATTCTTCACTAAAGCAATTGAGAGGAAGGAGAATAAGCTTCTGTTCCACAATGATTAGTCATGTGATTAGCATGTAGAGAGCCCGGGTAAGCTGGAGTCGGGGAGAGAATTTTTGTGCAAAATTGTAGCTGTTGATAAAACAATGACAGCTTCGTCATCAATCCTTGAATGCAGGCAACAAAAGTACTGACTCACTTAAGAGACAATATTGAACTTGTTCAGTAAGGATGACAATAGAGGAAGGGAAAGAGAGAGAAGGAGAAAAGGAAGTGAACTGGCAGTGTTGGGGGAAGTCTTGTTCGAGCAGCGTTATGCCCTGTTTACTCACTGATGAGCTCAATTTTGGACAGGAGCTCCGGCTGGGACCAAACATCAGTAATAACTTCCTGTTATGTGGAGGAATGCTTATCACAAAACTGAGCTATCAAACACCTGATACATACTGACCCATAAATATCATGGGAAACTCATTAGAAAGTGTACATGTAGCAGAGTGTGGTCTCTGACACTGTTTCTCTGGAAACTTTGTGTACTGTACTGCAATATTTACTATCAATAGCTATATTATGATATTTATAATCTTTACCTTTGCTTAAAGCTTCGGAATAAAATACTGACGTGACTAAGCAGTCTTCTATCCAGAGGTCTTTTAGATTATCTTGACCACTGATGTTTTCAGCTCAGAGCAATCAATTATTTGAAATCTAGCTGATAGAAGGTAACAAATCAGGTGTGCCATAATATGGCCAGTACGTATGTGGTATGTATTCATTTGTACCAGTGCAATACACACATCCATGACAGTGCCATTGCTGTGCTGAACTAGAAAAAAAGAAAATATATTTATATTCATATAGGTAAGATATTTGTGTGTACATATTTAAATAATATTGGCTGGCATTGAGTGGTATATCAGATCTATTCCATTCAGTTAGCATGATATTGAACGAGTCGAAGATTTGTTCAATATCATGCTAGCTGAATGGAATAGATCTGATATACCACTCAATGCCAGCAAATATTATTATTATTATTATTATTATTATTATTATTATACATTCTTTTCAGGTGTTCAATGCATCTTTCTCTTAAAATTCTCTCAAAATTTTCTGTATTTAATGAAATACAGAAAATTTCGTATTTTCCTGGTGGCCATGTTTGTTTACAAATTGTCGCAGTCGCTTGCTAGTGCAGAAGTTTTATGTCTGCGATATGCGACATAATGTTGTCTTGACAACCATGCAATATCGTAAACCATATTCAACGCTCATTCTCCATTGGGTTGAGTGACGTAATACACGTAGGATAAGCGATATGACAACAATATTGCATGCTATCAAACAAAATGAATAAAACCCGCTAGAAGGGGCAACAGCATTTTGAAAATGGCAGAAATTTCTCATTTCTGAAAATGATTTTAACCGCATCAACAGGCTTGCCATGAGAAAACCACATTCAATTGATCACAGAGCAGTTTTAACAGTGCCTCTACTAGAAAAGCAGGATGTGACACCTGTAGGCTTTGAACAGCCTTTTGTCAGACATTGTGTCCAGTTAAAGGCGTGCTCTACCATCAGAATTAAAGAATGCAAATATTACTCAGTACTTTTAATATACAGTAAAAGTGCAATATTAGCTTAAGCAAAATGAAAAAAAAGAAATTGTGAAAATTAACACATTGATACACCACTCTTTACAAATGTGGTGAGCTGAAAAGCATCTTATAACATGTTGAACCTTGAGGTGGATGCAGTGGCAAATTGTTACTATTAGAGCTGGGACTTCAGCTCAGCCAAAACTTAGCCAGACACGAAAAAAGCAAAGCGTAAAGGATTTTGCAAGGGATTAGCGGCAGGCTGCCAGGTCGCTCTGTTGAGTGTAGCTGTTGATGTTGATTTTAAAAGTAACTAAGTAAGTTACAAAGGGAAATAAATACTTAAGTCTGAGTGAAAAATACTGTGGCGAGCGTGCAGCGTGGAAGAAGAGTCTGGAGACAGAAATCGTAGTTTCTCGGTAGTTAGCCTGTGCTACTTGCTCTCAATAGCACTCATTTGACCGCTTTATTAGCATTCGCTAACACTACTGATGAATGCTACATCAGCTGGAAGGTGACTTCACTGCTGCGCTGACAGCACTGAATCGGGGTTAAGCTCACGTTGGCCTTCGAGAAGGCCGAGGGTGATAAATTTTTGGTCCCTCCCACTATAAATCAAAATCTGATTGGTTAATTCATCTGTCACTTCCTATATAAACATACACTACCATGGCCTTTTGTCCTGGCAATGAAGTCCTGACCAATGAGTGAGCCAGCTCTAAACTCTTCTCAGCCTAGAGACAACAAACAAAACAATCTCATTGGATAACTCGATTTTAATGTTTTCATGATAGTAACCCTTTCATTTCTAAGTAAATTTGATAGAAAATGAGGCCAAATTAGAAGAGAATAATTATAATAAAATTATGAAAGAATGAAAACAATTAAAGGATGAAATAAATTAAATATAACATTTGAAATGTTGATATGTTTGGGTCTTCACTGAAGGACTAGAAGGCCCTGACGGTTTCTCTCTAGGCGGATGTTCTCCAAAAGCAGACAACCACATTTAACACAGATGACCACCGGAGCTGCAAATTAGCTATAGCTAGGAGTGCTATGTACATGACATCTGTCTAAAAACGGGCGGCACACAATGGTACAGTGGTTACTGTAACCTCACAGCAAGTAGGTTCTGGGTTCAAACCTGACAGTCAACTGAGGCCTTTCTGTGTTGAGTTCCCATGTTCTCCCTGTGCCTGTATGGGTTTCATCCGGGTGCTCTGGTTTACTCCAAACAGTCCAAAGACATGCAGATTAGGTCATATGGCTACTTTAAAATGTCTGTAGGTGTGAGAGTAAGTGTGAATGGCTGTTTGTCTCTCTGTGTTATCCCTGCGATAGATTGGTGACATGTCCAAGGTGTCCCCTGCCACTCATTTGAAGTTAGCTGAAACTGGCTCCAACTCACTTCCAATCTGCAAAGGATACCCTTATCAAAAAGAAGTATACTTCAAGTTCAATTTATTAAGTATACTTAAGTAAAGTATATTTCCTTAAGTATACTTTTGTGTACCAAGTACACTGATATCAATGTACTTACAGTATACTTGTAAGTAAACTAATCTAATACTTCTTGGGACTAAATTGGCCCACTTTTAGTTCATAAAAAGTATACTTTAAGTCTGAAAAGTATACTTTAAGTCTAAGAAGTAAAGTCTGAGTATACAACTAGTATTTTTTATTTTGTACTGCAAGTAAACCACAAGTAAACTTATATACTAATAGTTTACTAGTTCTATACTTGTATAAGTATAATTCCTAACATGGAGCTTTTTCTTTTGTTTGTGTTTAACATGTAATAAAATACATTTATCATGATATAACGCTAATAAAAAATATAAAAAATGAATTATTAATAAAACAATGCATTTAAGATGAGATTGATCTATAAAACCAAACAGAAAGGGAGACAAAATAGTGTTAGAGAAAAATAAATAAATAAATAAATAAATGTACAATTCGGGTTTTGAAGTAAAATGAAAAATTAAAGTAATTAGTCTAGTACGCTAAGAGAAATGATGCGTATGTGAAAAAGTAGAGTTAATCATATTAATAAAGGAAAACAAATATTGATGTATAAGACTATTAAAAAACTAAACTAAAAATATGATGATTTGGTACTTTCAGGTGATGAAATATAGAGGTATGAGTATAATTCCTAACATGGAGCTTTTTCTTTTGTTTGTGTTTAACGTATAATAAAATACATTTATCATGATATAACGCTAATAAAAATCTGAAAAATTAATTATTAATAAAACATAACACTCTTAATAAAAGACTCTTTAGTTTACAAACATACTTCATAGTATACTGGAAATATCCTATGAGTTTACTTGTTTTATACTTGTAGTCCACTTTTTAATTTACTAAAGTATGCTTTGCAGTATACTGGAAATATACTGGTTTACTTGTTACACACTTCTAGTCCACTTTTTAGTTTATAAAAGTATACTTTATAGCATATTGGAAATGTACTATTAGTGACTGGTTATATACATCTAGTCCACTTTTTAAGTTTAGAAGTATACTGCAATTACCCTTCTAGGTATACTATTAGTTTTCTAGCCCGAACCCTTACCTCATGCACACTACCAGTAGACAACTTAAGTGTTTTGTACCTTAAGTTACAATGAAGTTATAAAGGTCAGAATTCACAAAATAACAACAGATACTCAGGATTAAGAACATATTAATTTTCTTTAAAAATCAAAATTTACTACAGGCACTTAAACATAAGGCACAAATATTTTAATATTTTTTTTTACACTTTTTTTTAAAAGTATATCTTGATCAAAAGTTCAAGTTTAAGTATAAGCTTAATATACTTAGACTTTTCTATATACTTTTCAGTATAAGCCAAGTATACTTATGTATAACTTTATGAAGTATATCTCTGATAAGTAAATAAAAAGTAAACTGAAAGCACACTCTCTTATTTTTAGTTTAAAAGAAGTATACTAGAAGCACACTTGAATACACTTATTTTATGTGAAGGTAAGCAGCATAGAAAATGAACAAATGTGCGAAACACAGTCGGTTAACCATCATATTTAACACTTGAAACAAGATTATAAATGTCATAAGAATACACCAACCTTCTTAAATATAGCCTTAAGTGTCAAGGTAGGATTATTTCCCTCCAGTTTTATTTTCAAGGGTAAGGTTAACACTGACAAGCTTGGAAGAAAACAACAACAGATGGGCTAAAGTCTGTAAATATACACCTATAAAATGCATTTATGGTAGTTGGAACGGATACAAGACCGAGTGAGTGTAGATACGAGTTAGGAGTATCTAATAAACTCGCACCTTAGTGTATATAGAAAGTTTTCTAAGTAATTATACTCAATACACTGGAGATATATAAAAAGTCACATTTAATTACTTCCATTTAATTTTCATTATATCACATTTTCCATGCATTTGTGTTTCTTTCGAACAGCAGCATCAATCAAGTGCACTTAAAACCTTTTCTCACTATTAAGCAGGAGCTATGATAAATGTTGAGATAAGCACATGGCCCATTAGTAGTGGGCAATTAGGCTTAGTTTGCATGTGTTAATTAGGATCCACACTATTTAAAACAATTAAGATAGTGACACGCTAAACACATTTCATCACCTGTGTGGTTTTTTTTAGTTTGTGGATCGAGCGATAGAATCACACTCTGTTACTGAAGTGTACTCGTGATTGATTCAGATATGAATAGTAAACGGGACATGAGGCGTATCACGAGGCCAAAAGCAGTCAAATGTTACTGCATCGAACATAAGGGAGATTTTCACTGTGAGTCTGTGTGTGTGAGTGTGTGTGCGTGCGCAGTTCCCGTGATCCTGCATCCGTTGCCTGCTAACAGCTGCTGTGTTTAGAGCTAATGGCTGAAACGGATCCACAGGGCAATACATCTCTACTTTAGTTCTGCACGGCAGGGGAACCGAACTATGAATAACATTGCAAAACGGAGGCCACACATCTGCTGATGCACTGTTTAAACTCACACAGGAGTGTAAAAAGCACAGTGCAAAACAGGACACACACAAAATACATCTGTTGATACAGCCGTGAATGTGAATATATTCATGTCTGGCTGTCTGCAATACAAAGGAAAAAAATGGTAAAAACAAACAAAAAAAAATAGTACAGTGGAGCTCAATATCAGACATTATTATACATACAAGACACTTTTTTGATGGAATAAAAACATGTATTCTATTCCCTTCTAGCAGGTTTCATTCGTTTGGTTTAATAGCATGCAATATTGTTAGCATATCGCTTATCCTACGTGTATTACGCCACTCTACCCAATAGAAAATGAGCGTGCAGTATTGTTATAATATTGCACATTGTCAAGACAACATGACATCACACATCGGAGCTGATGCGAATATCCAATGACAAAACTTTTCTGCTGCGCATGTGCAGAACCATTTCTTTGTCCACTGGGAAAGAGAAAGATGAGGCTAATCCAGTGCTACTGCTAGGATTAGCTATGCTATAATTAAGCACGAAATAAAAAAACTGAAAACTGAAACTAAAGACGTGCTAAACACCCAAAAGGCTACCAAAACTTCATTAGATATTCTTCACACATATTTACAAGAGAAAAACATACCAACGGACATTGAAAAACTGGAAAAGAGACACATTAGAGATGTAAAACTTCCACGCTCATGAGTGACTGTGACAATTTGTAAACAAACATGGCCGACATGTTTGGTTCATTAAATATGGAAGATTTTGAGAGAATTGTGGCTGCCAGGTCGCTCCATTCTGTGTAGCTGTCAATGTTGATTTTAAAAGTGATGAAATAAATTACATGGTGAAATGAATACTTAAGTCTGAGTGAAAAATACTGTGGCGAGAGTGCATGGAAGAAGAGTCTGGAGACAGAAATCTTAGTTTCACGGTTGTTAGCCTGTGCTACTTGCTCTCGATAGCACTGCTTTATTAGCATTCGCTAACACTACTGATGAACGCTACACTGACTGGAAGGCGACTTCACTGCTGCACTAACAGCGCCAACTCGCTGGTAAGCTTGCGTTGGCCAAGACTGCTGATATGAAGACAGTGTGTATGTATAGTAATAATAATAATAATAATATTGGCTGGCTTTTTTCATGGTGTGTCAGATATTGGCCTTCGACAAATCAATTGTGTTCAACTCATTCAATATCATGCTAGCTGAATGGAATATATCTAATATACCACTCAACACCAGCCAATATTATTTAATTAGCTTCATTTTTCTGTTGTGCAACTGTATATTTCATAGGGGATGTGGGGCTACATGGGTCAAAGGTCATGAGTGTGGAATAAAAGCAGACTTATAAATAGGCAAGTAGATAAATTGATTACTGAAGATATATGACAGAACCATGGATCCTGGGGATGTGAAAATGTTCAACAATTAAATGAATATTAGTCTTCCATCTGTTTGGTTGGAATGGATGTCAACAAGTGCAGCTATTTTAATCCAACATGTGTATGCATTTCAACCCGGTTATATTGGCGACTACAGCCATCATTACACTCACATGAACAAGGAATGGAAGGAAGCTAGTGGGTGTCCATTCCTCTTATCTGGTCTCCCAGCAGGATCCCTGACTTCCTCTCTTTTTCATGCTTCAGATCACAGGAGCCCTACAGGACTGAATTCAGATCATGGAGTGGGATATTGCTCCACTGCTACACCATTGCTAATGGCTTATAACAGACATGTGTCTCACTCCATCTGAAATGATACATGATTAATGATCCGGTGTATGAAAAATTAATTTAGGCAGCAAAGCATTCAATACTATATGATTTATCACTGTTTTGATTGTGATAAAAAGTGATTGAGCCTTGCACAAGTGTGCTATTTACAGTAAATGAAAGAAAAAATTCTCACTTTGTGGTGTCCGACTTCAGGTCCTTAAGTGAGGTTGTGAGGCACCGAGGTCGCATCTCCTTCATTGGGACTGTCAGAAACCACACCTCCTTTTATAGTGTTGACAGGAGCAGAGGAGGCCACACCTCCGTCACTGGGTTTGATGATGGAGGAACCTGATTGGTTATAACGAGTTTAGATTACAAACTGTACATCAGTGGTTCTCAAAGTCGGGTTATATTGTTATATTTTTATTACTGAGCTCTTGTACTAATTAGGATTTTTATCAGTCATTGGTCATTTGAATTAAAGGAGTTTAACCAAATACAGTATGAACTCATCAATATCAACTCCAAAACAAAGTTTTGCAAAGTTCAGGAATAAAAAAGCTTAATGGCTCCAATAAATAGCCAGATTAATGAATATTAATAGGGAAGCCATGGCCTAATGGTAAGAGAATCAGCTTTTGGACCAAAAGGTCACTGGTTTCATTCCCTCAACCAGCAGGAATGGCTGAAGTGCCCTTGAGCAAGGCACCTAGCCCCCAACTGCTCTTCAGGTTGCTCTGGGTATGGTATATATTGCTCTGGATAAGAGCGTCTGTTAAATGCCTGCAATGTAATATAATTAATATAGTGCACCTTTAATAATGAGCATAATATTTGAACAGTTGGATTGTGTTAATAAAATGTGAGAAAATGTTGTTTGAGCTTTTTCCAGTCTTGACCAGTCCAGAAATTGAACCATCCACAATTCTTAAAGATCATGGAAAGAAAATTAAGTGAAATCAATTTTTAATTAAAAATAATTGTAAGGAATGTCCTCATACCATTAACATGGATGCTACTGTAAGTAGCCATTTTTTGAAAACATATTTGCCAATTCTGTGTTGAAAATCCCAACCCTGTTACTTTTAACCCTGTTACTTATGTAAAATGCAGCCATTTTCAGGAAAGAAAAGTTGTAAAATGAGATTGTTGTCTGAGATGGGTTAAAACGTTTTTTGAAAGGATAACAAGGTAGTGTTTTCTTTTTAGGTTCAACGTTGTGGGGGGAAAAACAAAAAAAAAGTTTAAAATAAAATAAAGTTTAGGTTTTATGAGTTAAAAGCTAAATCACATCACAATAATGGAATCACTTGTAGTGCACACAAGATTATTTATATATATATATTAGTGCTGTCAAGCAATTAAAATATTTAATCGCGATTAATGTCGCGACTGTCATAGTTAACTCGCGATTAATCGCAATTTAATCGCACATTTTTGTCACATGAAAAACCATTGTAATTCTTTTATCAGCATAAAAAAGTGAATGGGCTTGCTCACCGTTCGAGCTACGGGGGTACTCGGGGGATCCGAGATCCCCTGAAACAGACATGAGATCCCTTGAAAACATGATTTGGGAAATGTTGGGGGGTCTCTAAAATATTGGCAAAATGATGTTTATTGACATAGCAATCGTGTGTAATGGGAAGCATTTGCATATCCGAAGTGAGCGCACGATGGAGATCCGCGCTCTGAGACAAGCGCAAGCACCCCCCCAAGGGAAAAAAAGGGACCCCCCCCGAAAATATCGGCATCGTTCGAACACTGGTTGTACCAATGTTTTTTTTTTTTTTTATTGCAGAGCATAACACGTCTTGTCACAGCCACTGCAAAGTGGGGCTGGAGCCGCCGATGGGAAAACGAAACCTAAGCCGAGCACCGTGGCTCTTCGGGGGAGGGCAGAGGACTCTGGCTGTGCGGGGCATGGCATCATGTCACAGAGCGTTAATCTCGCGATAAATAAAATTATCGCCGTTAAAATTGAGTCAAGTTAACGCGTTAATAACGCGACATTTTTGACAGCACTAATATATATATATATCTTGTGTGTGTGTGTGTGTGTGTGTGTGTGTGTGTAATATTATATGGTCACATGAAGCTATGAAGTTAATCTTTGAATGGTGAACATATTGATGAGTGAACGAGTGAAATTTTTTCAACACGAGAAGATAAACTTCATATCTTTGTGCTACCATGTAAAACATAAGTTAATCAATAGAATTTTAATTTTGAACCGGTTCGCCATTTTGACGTGCATCTTGTCAGTGGGAAAACACTGGGAGTGACGTCATCGGAGTGAAATATCAGAAATTATGTCACTTAGATCCATGATGTATGTCATGTGAAAAATGCGAGATCTGTTTCGACCTCGCTCTGACCGTCACTGCGGTCTAAAAAAGGAACGATTACCTTCGTTCTGCCTATCACCGAGACCATATGTCAACAAAGTCATGTCCATGACCTTCGGAAGCAGAACGACTCGCGTTATAAATAGCAGAGATTGCTCCCGGTTCAGTCTCTCACCTTGATCGCCTCGTACGAGACCGTAAGTAAGAGACCCGTAAGGTAAGAAATCCTGATTTCTTTGCTTCACATTCCACTAATTCGTTACCTGTGTGGTACGGGTGCCTTGTGTCCCCGAGGATCGTTGTGGTTTGTGTATTTCTGAGCTACGTGCTTAGCTGAATTTGCCGGTAGGCTGTAAGCTTGTTTTTTCAGTTATCCTTTTTGTTTGACGTTATATGAGCTAGATTTCTGGGTAATCTGAGTTTATCACCACTGTGTGCCTATACTGCTGTTCGCAGCCGTGGGCTTAGTGCAAGCCCACTAGGTGCGTTCGAGCGCTGGTGTGGGCCACCATAATACCTATGTTCTGTGTTTTTTACTGCTGTTGTCACAGCCGGAAATTGTGTGAGCCTGTCAGACTGCTGTTACAGGCCACCTAGCGCTATACTTGTTTGAATTGCTATCATAATGCATTGAATTGTTTGGATTTGTAATATACTCTTGCTATTGTGTTGTGCCTTTTTTTTGTTGTTGTTGTTCACTGGTGTAGCCTGCTCGGTGCGTTTTGACTCTGTGCAGGCCTCGGCAGTGTTCCCATGCCACACCCTATACCCCTGTCTGCAGCTGGTGGGGCTAGTGTGCGCCTGCTAAGTGCATTCGTGCACTGGTGCGGGCCATCATGATACTGTGTGCTGCGTTTTTCCTGTTTCCATCAGGTGCATTCAGCTGCAGGCCGCGACAGTGCTCCTCGGTGACGCCCTCCTCTGCCATGCCCTATACCCCTGTTCGCAGCTGGTGGGGCTAGTGTGCGCCCACTGAGTGCATTCGTGCACTGGTGCGGGCCACCATCATGATCCTGTGGCATACCCTATACCGCTGTTTGCAGCTGGTGGGGCTAGTGTGCGCCCGCTAAGTGCATTTGTGCGCTGGTGCGGGCCATCATAATACTGTGTGCTGTGCTTTTCCTATTTCCATCAGGTGCATTCAGGTGCAGACTGCGACAGTGCTCCTCGGCGACGCCCTCCTCTGCCATGCCCTATACCCCTGTTCGCAGCTGGTGGGGTTAGTGTGCGCCCACCAAGTGCATTCGTGCACTGGTGCTTGCCACCATCGTGATCCTGTGGCATACCCTATACCGCTGTTCGCAGCTGGTGAGGCTAGTGTGCGCCCGCTAAGTGTGTTCGCGCGCTGGTGCGGGCCACCATAATACCTTGGTGGACTACTCGAGGAGGACTCCAGACTTCAGACCGCCTAGGTCTCTGTGTGGCTACGATGGCTTCCCACTACTTCAGGATTTGCAGGGCCTCAATGAGTTCCAGAGATGGGCACAGGGAGTGTCCAATGTGCCTTGGAGCTGCCCACATGCTGGAGGACGTGAACAACCCCTGCAGCATGGCCTGCGACCTCTCCAGGGGGGAAAGACAGCGCCGGGCCAGCCAGGTGGGTGGCCATGTATGTGAGAGCTGGAGAGACAGGTGACGCTCCCCCGACCAGCCGTCCCTCTCCAGTAAGCATGGGCATAAGCACAAACTCAAGCATTCATGCGACCGGCAGCGGGAGTCCCCCCACAGGCCTGCCCAAACAGAGGTGCCCAGACCTTCTAAGCACCCTTCCTCAGCTACGGTGATGGAGAGTGGTAACGCGGAGTCGCTCCAGATCCTCTTGGTTCTCCAGGCTCTGTCACAGAGGATGGACAGGCTGGAAGGTCACCAGGGCTCGTCATCTACTTCCCTGCCCCTGGACCACGGGGGTACCCTCTCATCCAGGCCTGAGAGCTATGGTGAGGAGGATGGGCAGGGCGATGTGGATGATGTGGTATCCCTCTACACTCCCCACACAGCGACGGATAACACAACAGGTAGGGACGGCCTCGGGGGAGACCTGCATTCTGGCTCTGCAGAGCTGGCTGACGGCTCCACGGGGATGGAAGAGGGCCCTGTCAGCTCCCTGGTGTCACGGGTGCTGAGCGCTGCCAAGATCCTGGGCCTTCAGGCACCCGCACCTGCCCCGACTCCTTTGGGAGGAGTTTGGGAGGGCATCTCTCACACTACCCCACCACCTCCTATACCTGTGGCGGATGATTACGCAGCAATGCTCAAGTCAACATGGGGTAAGTCGTCGCAATGCCCCCGGTTTCATGCAGGCTGCCACCAGCTGGCAACAGCTGGTTACCCAGTTGAGACTGGACTGGGGGACATGCCACCAGTTGAGCCATCAATGGCCGCATTGACATCCCTGGGCCTTGCCCGTGTGTCCCCCAATCCACGTTGCCCTCGTAAGGAGTGCACCAAGACAGACCGCCTGGCCACTCGCACTTTTAATGCATCAGCACAAGCGGCCTGAATGGGTAACGCTCTAGCCATCACCCTGGCAGCTCTATGGAAGCCACTGAGCCCAGACGATCAGGATGCCAGGGCCCTGGTGGATGCAGCTCTTTCTTCCCACTCTCAGCTGACACAAGATGTGGGGGACGCTATGGCCTCTGCGGTGCTGTGCCGCAGGCAGGTTTGGCTGGCGCAAACCTCCCTGCCGGAAGCCATCAAGCAGGAGCTGCTGAGCCTCCCTGTGGCGCCTGGGCATGTCTTTCACCCAGGATCCCAGGAGGTGCTTGATCACGCTGAGCGCACTGCGGCATCTAGGGAAGCTATCCAGCATGTGTGCCATAAGTCTGCTTCAACTGCCAGCCGGGTGCCTATGGGTAGGTATAGGCTGTGGCAGCCCACCCGGCCTCCGCTGGTGGGAAACAACCCGGTGGCCCCACGGGACTGGCGATTTTGTGCACCCGATCAAAGTACGGCCCCAAATCCCTGACCCAGGGGAGGAAGAGGACTGCAGCGGGGCACAGGCAGGGGTGCAGGCCATGGCGGCGGTCCTGCATAGGAGTCTTGGTTCACCCGTCGATTGTCCTTCCCAGCTGTCATGGACCTCCTGGGAGGGGATTCCGCCAGACCCTTGGGTCGTGGCTATGGTGGCTCATGGCTACCGATTGCAATTTCGATGCCGACCCCCTACGTTTTCAGGGGTCAGGGTAACATCCATAAAAGACCCGGCTTTGATGTCCGTACTCATCAAGGAGGTTCAAGAGTTACTTCTAAAATGGGCCATCTCAGAAGTACAGCCCAGCGCACAGCTCACTGGGTTCTACTCCAAATTTTTTATTGTTCCCAACAAAGACGGCGGTCATCGGCTTGTTCTCGACCTTAGGCCCTTGAACTGATATCTCAAGGTGCTGCCTTTCAAGATGGTCCACACAAGAGTGGTGATGCAGTCCATCTGGCAGGGGGAGTGGTTCACATCTCTGGACCTAAAGGACGCATATTTCCATGTCCCAATCTGCCCAGAACACAGGCCCTTCCTGCACTTTGCCTTCCAGGGCAGGGTGTTCCAGGTCCTTCCTTTTGGCCTTTCCCTGGCCCCAAGGATTTTTACTCGCGTGGTGTCAGCCGTGCTGTCCCCCCTCCAGGCTCGAGGTCTGAAAATCCTACCCTACCTGGACGATTGGCTCATCTGCACCCCCTCCCGAGAGCAGGTAGTGCGTGACACAGACACAGTTCTGGCCCACATCCAATCCTTGGGCTTCACTGTCAACCATAAGAAGAGCAACCTGCAACCTCGCCAACAGGTGGAATTCCTTGGCATCTTCCTTGACTCAGTCAGCATGACGGCATCTCTCACTCCACAGAGAGTGGACAGCTTGATCAAAATGCTGAAGTATTTCCACTTGGGCAGTCTTGTTATGGCTCACAGAGTCCAGAAGCTGCTGAGTTTGATGGCCGCAGCAGTAATTCCTCTTGGCCTGCTGAGGGCACACCCCCTGCAGTGCTGGTTCAATGTTTTCCATCTCCATCCGAAAGACGACAGGCAGGTGAGGCTGCATGTGTCTCGGGCTTGCATCCAAGCTCTATGTCCTTGGAGGGACCGGGAGTTCCTGCTCTGAGGTGTCCCACTGGGGGGCCTTCCCCACAGGAGACAAGTCATCTCGACGGACGCATCCCTGACAGGCTGGGGAGCTGTCTGGGAAGGACGGTCGGTGAGGGGCATGTGGCAACCCCCGTGGATGTTGGAGCACATAAACATCCTCAAACTGAAGGCCATCCATCTCGCTCTTCGAAAATTCCTGCCAGTGTTGCAATACCAACATGTTCTTGTGAGAACAGACAGCACCTTGGCGGTGTATCATGTGAATCACCAAGGGGGCAGGAGGTCCCGGCGGTGCCTCCAAGTGGCAGAGGAGTTGCTGATATGGGCATGGCCATGACTCTCTTCACTGAGGGCAGTGCACATCGTGAGTGTGGAGAACAGAGCGGCTGACATTCTCTCCAGGACGGGGCCACTCCCGGGAGAATGGAGACTGAACATGGACGTTGTCAGCCAGGTCTGGATGCGGTACAGTGTTGCACGAGTGGATCTCTTTGCATCAGCAGAGACAACACACTGCCCAGAATGGTACTCCCTCACAGGGCAGGGGGGCTGTCTGGGCCTGGATGATCTGTCACAAGAATGGCCAACAAGCTTGTTGTATGCTTTTCCTCCACTCCCTCTCATAGCTCAGGTCCTCCAGAGGATCGGAGAGGGCCAACACTCAGTCCTGCTGGTTGCTCCATGGTGGCCGTCGAGGCCTTGGTTCCCGGACCTGCATCCTTTGCCCTGTGCCACATGTTTTATGCTTCTTGCAGTCCCATTTGGATCAAGGCAAGGTAGTCAGTACAATAAAGGTCTATGCTTCAGCCATTTCAGCCTTTCACCAGGGCGCAGACAACAGACCCCTGGGTAGGCATCCTTTGATTGGCCAGTTCTTGAAGGGAGCCCGACGGTTGTGTCCAGGTCGCACCTTGCGGGCGCCGAGCTGGGATCTGCCCACACTGCTGCAGGGTCAGCCATGGCAGTTACCATGCAGAGCGGATCTTCTGTCACAGGCGGACGGGCGGATCTGGTATCCGAACCCAGGTGCCCTCCATCTATGGGTTTGGCCCCTGCAGAGTCCATCACTGAGCGGCTAAACAAGTCTGTTCAAGAGACACTCAATAACGCCAGGGCTCCATCTACTAGAGCTTGCTATGCACTCAGATGGAGGATCTTTTCAGATTGGTGTGCTGGCATGGGTCTTGAGCCAGCAGTTTGCCCTGTGCCACATGTTTTATGCTTCTTGCAGTCCCATTTGGATCAAGGCAAGGTAGTCAGTACAATAAAGGTCTATGCTTCAGCCATTTCAGCCTTTCACCAGGGCGCAGACAACAGACCCCTGGGTAGGCATCCTTTGATTGGCCAGTTCTTGAAGGGAGCCCGACGGTTGTGTCCAGGTCGCACCTTGCGGGCGCCGAGCTGGGATCTGCCCCCAGTCTTAACATCGCTCACTGAAGGTCCGTATGAGCCTATTTCAGATGCAGATTTGTGATCTTTGTCCCTTAAGACTGCTTTTCTCTTGGCACTCTGTTCAGCAAAGCAGGTCGGAGAGCTGTGTGCTCTCTCCATTAGCAATGACTGTCTAAGGTGGCAGGCAGGAGGCACTGGTGTGTTGCTTTGGCCAAATCCAGCTTTTCTGCCAAAGGTTCTTAATCAGCAGTCCATCAACCAGGTTCTGGAGGTGTCCCAATTCCAGCCTTCCTCTGCCTCGCAGGCAGAGCAGGACAAGTTGGTCACTTTGTGCCCAGTCAGGGCCTTGAGGGCTTATCTGGCCTGTACACAGTCCTTGAGGAGAATGCACTCTCAACTTTTTGTCTGTTATGGGGCGGCAAAGTGCGGGCTGCCGCTTTCCAAACAGAGGCTGTCTGATTGGCTGGTGGAGGTTATTTCCCATGCTTACAGGGCTCAGGGGATACCGGTCCCTTCAGGTACAAAGGCTCGCTCTACCAGAAGTGTTGCTATGTCTTGTCGTTATCCATGCTGTAAAATTAATGCTATTCTCCTGAGAAATGCTGGCAAAAATTTATAAGATTTTTGATATTCTTATAAATAAATCTTATTAAAAAAAGATAAATGGTGACAAAAAAATGCTGCTACGTTTGTTGTTGTTGTGAACAAGCGAGTCGCCAGAGGTCCGTAACAGGGGTCCGTTACTGGGGTCCATATCATAGGATACGGACCCGGTCGCCAGCCAATCAGAGTGCAGGATTTGGACCGTGAAAAAAAAAAAACAGTTATTCCACGAAATTGAGTCGTACATGAGCTGATAGCTGATGAGGCGCGCAGTGCCGAGTTGGCTATAAGCCTTATACAACGTGACTGAGTGGAATAACTGTTTTATTCTATCCACATTCACTGGATTTTGAGAAACAGAATGTTTTATTTTTATTTTCTGCAAATTCAATAAATAAAAACTTCATATGAAACATCCGACAAAAATAATTTCCGCTTAGAATGTAAACAAACCGGCGAAATGACAGTAGCAATTTGTGAAAAATGCGATAATTCTTGAAAAATTAAAAAGATATGTTCTTACTATCTTACTATCATTATTAGATATTATTAGATTAGATCTGCACATCCAAAATTCTTCCATATTTTGTTACTTTTGTAATATTTTGGGGGTTTCGTTTTCAAGTAGAGTTTTTATTTCATCCTCGGTTGGTTCAGCAACACGGTCCGCCATTTTGTTTTTCTCTACTCATAGTATATGAGCTGATAGCCCAGTAGCCAATCAGACCACATACCCAGTGAATTAAGATAGAATAATTTGCAATATCTTCACTTGTGAGGAAATCGATGAATTGTTTTGATAAATTTGGGTGTGTTTATGTCGAAAAAAGAACATCACATGTTGGCTTGAAGATGTAAAGTTTATCTTCTTGTGTTGAAAAACGTAAGTTACGAAGGTACCTATGGATCTTTGAGACCAAGGGATGACCGTCACTATGGTCTAAAAAAGGAATGATCACCTTCGTTCTGCCTATCACCGAGACCATATGTCAACAAAGTCATGTCCATGACCTCCGGAAGCAGAACGACTCGCATTATAAATAGCAGAGATTGCTCCCAGTTCAGTCTCCTACCTTGAGCGCCTCAGTATGTTCTGAGCAACAAGGATAGTGATGGTCATCCCTTGGCCTCACAGATCCATAGTTACCTTCGTAACTTATGATCTGTTTCGACCTCGCTCTGACCGTCACTACGGTCTAAAAAAGGGATGACACATACCAAAGGGTCGTGAGGAACCCAGAATTAATCATTAGAACCTCGCTCGGTCATGGACATGAGAGTGGCGTTGCCGACTGGAGCTGGGCGAGTTACGTCCACCCTGTAAAATTTGGTAAAAGTGCATGGCGTAGCCTATGAAGCCGCTGCACAGATATCGCCTGCTTTATTTGCATTACAGCCGTGAATGAGGATTCAAAATGGCCTCTCGGCTCGGTTTTCCCTTTTGGGCGCTCTCGTTTTCTGTTAGAATTTGGTAAAGAAAAAAATAAATATGCTATTTACCAGCTTAAGGTTGGTCTGTATGGTGAAATACCGTGACCTCGGCCTTGAATACTGACCTCGGCCCAGACGGCCTCGGTCAGTACTTTCAAGACCTCGGTCACGGTATTTCACGATATGGACCTCCAAGCTGGTAAATAACATATATGATATGCAGCTAAAATGTTGAAGGAGGTGCTATTACCCAGGTTTTGTTCCTTACATTCTATGTCCTTACATTTCCTTATACTGTAATTATTATATGATGGTTATTATTTTTCTTCCCCTGTTCCCATGGTGGTTGGTTAGTCTCACCAACTGCTTCTTACACTTTCATTTGTCTATTTCATTCTCTTGAAATATGGCTTGTATAACAGTTGTAATTCTAACCCTCAGCTACTGTATGTTCAGAAAGACAACTCGTGTCTGATTTTTAGCATGTCTGATTAGAACAGGAAAGATTCAGAACAAAACAGAAGATTCAAGCAACATCTGCATTTTAACCAGCAAAGTCACACCAGTGTCACCTGAATGATCGCATGATGTTTTTTTACATAATTGTCCGTTATGAGTTGTGTCCAGCTGAGTCTTGTGCAAGAGTGTAGAGTTTAGTTTTTAGTCTAAATTTTACAAGTCAAATCCCTTACGTTGTTGATCACCCATCTCTGTTTAAATGAACATGCACTATTGGTCACCTCTAAAGGTACAGCATGGTGAAAGAGAGGGCAGCTATACAGACATGAATATGGGATGAGTAAAGATGGAATTTTGCATTAGATATATACATTAGTGTGCTATTTGTATAACTGAGTGTTGTATAGAATAACCAAAGCTGTTTCAGTCAACACAAACATTTCATTTAAGCATGCATTTCTGTCACATAGGAAATCGTTGCACTTTCATCAAAACATGTCCTGTATTACATGTAATGTGTATATATAGATTATTTTTAAGCAAACACTTGAACAGACTCTATCTGCAGATCATGGCAATTACTTCTGACCTTCTGTATACAAAGCACACAAATGGAATGGATGTGACTGCCTGGCATTCCCTGTAATGGAACATCATCAGTCAATATAAATCAATGCTTGTGAAAAGTCCAGTAGAGTCTCTGTGCACCATAAAGAGCTCTTCAGAAATTGTTCAGAGTAAAAGGGCAGGGATATTTGCATGTGTGTGAGGCAGGAACATGTGACAGATTGGGAGCTGGGAAATAAAAGGACTTCATCAATGGCTAAAGACCACAGGAGTGTGTGAAGCTCAGGTGCTGCATAATTTCAAATGTTACTTTTAAAAAATGCTCCCTGCTCCCAGTGGATGAATGCAGATTGTTTCGAAGGTTTCTCCAAAGCTTGGAGACTTGATACTTAAGCAATCTGTTTATAAAGAGCAATACTACGTGTGTGGGAAATTGTTGGAATATCGTCTAAAATGCTTTCAATGTAATTTTTCAAGACCATTGTCATTGTAGCAGATGTTGCTCACTGGTGGACTGCATTACAGATGTGGACCTGGAAAAGTATTTCAGTGCATTGAAGCTATAACTCAAAAATACTGTATCAAAACTGCTCAGCATATAGAAATTCTCATCAATTCTAAAAAAAAAAAAGGACTAGTTTTCTAAATATAACCTATCATGGTGTCTTTAGCAGATGTTCTGTTTGAGGAGAATTTTTATCTATCTATCTATCTATCTATCTATCTATCTATCTATCTATCTATCTATCTATCTATCTATCTATCTATCTATCTATCTATCTATCTATCTCTTTCACAAAACGAACATTGCTGAAAACTGGAAGATGATTGGATTGGAGAGAGGAGAATTTCTATCTATCTATCTATCTATCTATCTATCTATCTATCTATCTATCTATCTATCTATCTATCTATCTATCTATCTATCTTGATTTTCTCTCTCTCTTTTACAAAAAGAAAGTTGTTGAAAACTGGAAGATGATTGGATTGAAGAGAGGATAATATTTATTTATTAATCAATTTCTTTCTTTCTTTATTAATTAATTAATTAATTCATTCATTCATTCATTCATTCATTCATTCTTTCTCTCTTTTTTGCAAGCCTGTGGCATGACTCAGAAATGGAAACATGCAGCACCAGTGTGAAACTAAACACACGCACTTGCCATAAACTAATCACTAATGGTTAGAACAATAAATGATAAATGTTGTCATGATTCAGTCATGTTAGTTGCTTAAACAGACTTTTGGACAGAAGGAATTTTATGTAGCTTTGGGATGAATAAACCTGATCTAAATTACACTAACAATACATTGCACCACAGTGTCAGTCACGTAGCAGAAAGTGCACTTGCTCACTTGCTCGAGCTTGAGTTTAGCGATCTTTATGAACTCCAAGGTCACCGAAAGGTGGCAGTGAATGACTCATTGTGTACATTTTCAACAAGTTAAGAATAATCTAGAACTCCCACACATACTGTTTGAAAAGTCCTTGCAAAGACGTATCTCCTGCCATCAATCTCCAGCTTCCCACACATATCAGCAATGTGTGAGGTGCGAGCTAATATAATACAACTGTGTCTTAAATCTCACCTACACAAAAATTATCTTTTAATTTTTTTTTTGTGTGTGTGTGACTTTAAAACCTGTCAAATTTTAATGCAGAAGTCTCAGTTGTATTGGTTATGTACATGTTCCTGCATAAGCTGTGTATGTAAATCTCTTTTATCACAGGTTGTACATAGGTGTCATAAACACCAAAACATGAACACATCTGGATTGCTTGAATTTATACATCTCATCTCATCTCATTATCTCTAGCCGCTTTATCCTTCTACAGGGTCGCAGGCAAGCTGGAGCCTATCCCAGCTGACTACGGGCGAAAGGCGGGGTACACCCTGGACAAGTCGCCAGGTCATCACAGGGCTGACACATAGACACAGACAACCATTCACACTCACATTCACACCTACGGTCAATTTAGAGTCACCAGTTAACCTAACCTGCATGTCTTTGGACTGTGGGGGAAACCGGAGCACCCGGAGGAAACCCACACAGACACGGGGAGAACATGCAAACTCCACACAGAAAGGCCCTCGTCGGCCCCGGGGCTCAAACCCAGGACCTTCTTGCTGTGAGGCGACAGCACTAACCACTACACCACCGTGCCGCCCTGAATTTATACATAAAGGGAAAAAAATTGATTAAAAAAACAAAAAAACATACTTGCCAAAAGTCTCAAACTTTCCCAAGGCAACCTTTTCTATTTTTAGATCATCTCCGATAATATAGTGTAGGTGCAAGTTAATATACCACGCACGTGTATTTGATATCATCCGCAGTCAAGTTTAATTGAATTTCATGTCTTGTATCACTGTACATTTTACAGGAATAGCTCAGCCAATAATAAACGATGTGCAATGTTCTTCTTAACCCACACATGTATTTAGTATCTGAACTTTGCTTCTTGTAATTTTCATTAGAGCTCCGCAAGCTGCGTGGACACATCACCATCTGTAGCTTAGGGCTTCGATCTGGTTTCTGCCCGTGTGGAGTTTTGCATGTTTTCTCCATGTTCATAGAGTTTTCTTTTAGTTTTAATAAAAAGTATTTTCAATTGAGGAAACATTTATGTCCTCCATCTTTGTCATCCTTGCTTTGCATCCCTCTAGTTCACTTTCTGTCCCATTGTCTCCTGGGGTTTCAATTCATCTGATGTTATGCATATAAAAATTATATTTATGCATCTATCTATCTATCTATCTATCTATCTATCTATCTATCTATCTATCTATCTATCTATCTATCTATCGCTACATGGCTGAGGCATTTAGTGACGGTGTATTAAATTCCTCCTGCACCAGTTCTCCTTCAGAGATACATATGCATAAGAAATGTTTGTTAATTGCAGGAAGGCAGTCTCACATCCCCAGCTTTCATTGATTTGCTGCCTGCTTTGGCTGACACACACACACACACACACACACACACACACACACACACACACACACACACACACACACACACACACACACAGAGAATACTCAGCATGGGTTGTGGACGTTCTGAAATTCTTACATCCAGGACAGACGTGCAGAAGACAAGAATCTACTGACCACAGCTAGACACTATTACAACATGCCCTGTCATCATTCCTGCTAATCAAACAGAATACTATGGAATAGTGGTGTAGGATAAAACGAATCTGACTATACTTCAAGAAAACACTATACCTGAGTTATATCAATGCTTATTTATATCCTGGATATTCATACTTACCTGGCTGCAACACAATAGTGTATTTTTTCAATGAAGTCACGTTGGGTGTTATAGAACTCATTCCAGTCGCAATACAAATATCAACTAAGGGCACTTGGTAGAGTGCATACCTCTGCCAAGCCACATATCAAAATCAACATCAAAATCAAATCACTTGAACCTAGGATAATACTAAACCTGTACACCAAATTTCATCAAAATCCATTCAATACTTTTTGAGTTACATTGGGAACAGACAAAAAAAAGAAAAGAAAAAAAGTCCTGGATCCTCATACCCTTATCAAAAAGAAGTACTTCAAGTTCATTTTATTAAGTATACTTAAGTTAAAGTATATTTCCTTAAGTATATTTTTGTGTACCAAGTACACTGATATCAATGTACTTACAGTATACTTGTAAGTAAACTAATCTAATACTTCTTGGGACTAAATTGGCCCACTTTTAGTTTATAAAAAGTATACTTTAAATCTAAGAGAAGTAAACTCTGAGTATACAACTAGTATTTTTTATTTTGTACTGCAAGTATACCACAAGAAAACTGATATACTAATAGTTTACTTGTTCTATAATTGTAGTACACTCTTTAGTTGACAGAAGCATACTTCATAGTATACTGGAAATATGAGTTTACTTGTTTTATTTGTCTGCTTTATTTGTCTCTTTGTGGGTTAATAACACTATGTACAATGGTGCTTGAAAGTATGTGAACCCTTTAGAATTTTCTATATTTCCGCATAAATATGACCTAAAACATCATCAGATTTTCACACAAGTCCTAAAAGTAGATAAACAGAACCCAGTTAAACAAATGAGACAAAAATATTATACTTGGTCATTTATTTATTGAGGAAAATGATCCAATATTACATATCTGTGAGTGGCAAAAGTATGTGAACCTCTAGGATTAGCAGTTAATTTGAAGGTGAAATTAGAGTCAGGTGTTTTCAATCAATGGGATGACAATCAGGTGTGAGTGGGCACCCTGTTTTATTTCAAGAACAGGGATCTATCAAAGTCTGATCTTCACAACACGTTTGTGGAAGTGTATCATGGCACGAACAAAGGAGATTTCTGAGGACCTCAGAAAAAGCATTGTTGATGCTCATCAGGCTGGAAAAGGTTAGAAAACCATCTCTAAAGAGTTTGGACTCCACCAATCCACAGTCAGACAGACTGTGTACAAATGGAGGAAATTCAAGTCCATTGTTACCTTCCCCAGGAGTGGTTGACCAACAAAGATCACTCCAAGAGTAAGGCGTGTAATAGTCGGCGAGGTCACAAAGGACCCCGGGGTAACTTCTAAGCAACTGAAGGCCTCTCTCACATTGACTAATGTTCATGTTCATGAATCCACCACCAGGAAAACACTGAACAACAATGGTGTGCATGACAGAGTTGCAAGGAGAAAGCCACTGCTCTCCAAAAAGAACATTGCTGCTCATCTGCAGTTTGCTAAAGAGCACATGGACAAGCCAGAAGGCTATTGGAAAAATGTTTTGTGGACGGATGAGACCAAAATAGAACTTTTGGTTTAAATGAGAAGCGTTATGTTTGGAGAAAGGAAAACACTGCATTCCAGCATAAGAACCTTATCCCATCTGTGAAACATGGTGGTGGTAATATCATGGTTTGGGCCTGTTTTGCTGCATCTGGGCCAGGACGGCTTGCCATCATTGATGGAACAATGAATTCTGAATTATACCAGCAAATTCTAAAGGAAAATGTCAGGACATCTGTCCATGAACTGAATCTCAAGAGAAGGTGGGTCATGCAGCAAGACAACGACCCTAAGCACACAAGTCGTTCTACCAAAGAATGGTTAAAGAAGAATAAAGTTAATGTTTTGGAATGGCCAAGTCAAAGTCCTGACCTTAATCCAATGGAAATGTTCTGGAAGGACCTGAAGCGATCAGTTCATATGAGGAAACCCACCAACATCCCAGAGTTGAAGCTGTTCTGTACGGAGGAATGGGCTAAAATTCCTCCAAGCCGGTGTGCAGGACTGATCAACAGTTACCGCAAACGTTTAGTTGCAGTTATTGCTGCACAAGGGGGTCACACCAGATACTGAAAGCAAAGGTTCACATACTTTTGCCACTCACAGATATGTAATATCGGATCATTTTCCTCAATAAATAAATGACCAAGGATAATATTTTTGTCTCATTTGTTTAACTGGGTTCTGTTTATCTACTTTTAGGACTTGTGTGAAAATCTGATGATGTTTTAGGTCATATTTATGCAGAAATATAGAAAATTCTAAAGGGTTCACAAACTTTCAAGCACCATTGTACATATAAAAGATAAGTTTAAGTTCCAACACTGTTTACTCTTAAGCTATTCCACCCCGACCACAAACTTATGTTGGTTTAAAAGATGGGATTTAAAACATGATGCCATATATCACAAAGAAGCCAATATGTGTGAAAAAGAAGTATTTTATAGGCTATTATCAAAAGGATAAGCACAACTACAGGGCAAGTACACTTAAACATAAGGCACAATTATTTTAATACTTTATTACACTTGTTAAGTATATCTTAATCAAAAGTTTAAGTATAAGCTTATAGACTTAAACTTTTCTGTATACTTTTCAGTATAAGCCAAGTATACTTACAGTGGTGCTTGAAAGTTTGTGAACCCTTTAGAATTTTCTATATTTCTGCATAAATATGACCTAAAACAACATCAGATTTTCACACAAGTCCTAAAAGTAGATAAAGAGAACCCAGTTAAACAAATGACACAAAAATATTATACTTGGTCATTTATTTATTGAGGAAAATGATCCAATATTACATATCTGTGAGTGGCAAAAGTATGTGAACCTCTAGGATTAGCAGTTAATTTGAAGGTGAAATTAAAGTCAGGTGTTTTCAATCAATGGGATGACAATCAGGTGTGAGTGGGCACCCTGTTTTATTTAAAGAACAGGGATCTATCAAAGTCTGATCTTCACAACACATGTTTGTGGAAGTGTATCATGGCACGAACAAAGGAGATTTCTGAGGACCTCAGAAAAAGCATTGTTGATGCTCATCAGGCTGGAAAAGGTTAGAAAACCATCTCTAAAGAGTTTGGACTCCACCAATCCACAGTCAGACAGATTGTGTACAAATGGAGGAAATTCAAGACCATTGTTACCCTCCCCAGGAGTGGTTGACCAACAAAGATCACTCCAAGAGCAAGGCATGTAATAGTCGGCAAGGTCACAAAGGACCCCAGGGTAACTTCTACGCAACTGAAGGCCTCTCTCACATTGGCTAATGTTAATGTTCATGAGTCCACCATGAGGAGAACAATGAACAACAATGGTGTGCATGGCAGGGTTGCAAGGAGAAAGCCACTGCTCTCCAAAAAGAGCATTGCTGCTTGTCTGCAGTTTGCTAAAGATCATGTGGACAAACCAGAAGGCTATTGGAAAAATGTTTTGTGGATGGATGAGACCAAAATAGGACTTTTTGGTTTAAATGAGAAGTGTTATGTTTGGAGAAAGGAAAACACTGCATTCCAGCATAAGAACCTTATCCCATCTGTGAAACATGGTGGTGGTAGTATCATGGTTTGGGCCTGTTTTGCTGCATCTGGGCCAGGACAGCTTGCCATCATTGATGGAACAATGAATTCTAAATTATACCAGTGAATTCTAAAGGAAAATGTCAGGACATCTGTCCATGAACTGAATCTCAAGAGAAGGTGGGTTATGCAGCAAGACAACGACCCTAAGCACACAAGTCGTTCTACCAAAGAATGGTTAAAGAAGAATAAAGTTAATGTTTTGGAATGGCCAAGTCAAAGTCCTGACCTTAATCCAATGGAAATGTTGTGGAAGGACCTGAAGCGAGCAGTTCATGTGAGGAAACCCACCAACATCCCAGAGTTGAAGCTGTTCTGTCCGGAGGAATGGGCTAAAATTCCTCCAAGCCGGTGTGCAGGACTGATCAACAGTTACTAGAAACGTTTAGTTACAGTTATTGCTGCACAAGGGGGCCACACCAGATACTGAAAGCAAAGGTTCACATACTTTTGCCACCCACAGATCTGTAATATTGGATTATTTTCCTGAATAAATAAATGACCAAGTATAATATTTTTGTCTCATTTGTTTAATTCGGTTCTCTTTATCTACTTTTAGGACTTGTGTGAAAATCTGATGATGTTTTAGGTCATATTTATGCAGAAATATAGAAAATTCTAAAGGGTTCACAAACTTTCAAGCACCACTGTATCTCATCTCATCTCATTATCTCTAGCCGCTTTATCCTTCTACAGGGTCGCAGGCAAGCTGGAGCCTATCCCAGCTGACTACGGGCGAAAGGCGGGGTACACCCTGGACAAGTCGCCAGGTCATCACAGGGCTGACACATAGACAACCATTCACACTCACATTCACACCTACGGTCAATTTAGAGTCACCAGTTAACCTAACCTGCATGTCTTTGGACTGTGGGGGAAACCGGAGCACCCGGAGGAAACCCACGCGGACACGGGGAGAACATGCAAACTCCACACAGAAAGGCCCTCGCCAGCCCCGGGGCTCGAACCCAGGACCTTCTTGCTGTGAGGCGACAGCGCTAACCACTACACCACCGTGCCACCCGCACCACTGTATGTATAACTTTATTAAGTATATCTCTGATAAATAAAAAGTAAACTGAAAGCACACTCTCTTATTTTAGTATAAATGAAGTATACTACAAGCACACTTGAATAAACTTCTTTTTTGTAAGGGTACATATCTGAATTTGCCTCAAAACCTAATCAATTGTTCCTTGGCCCATGGCACCTTTCCTTAGAATTTCATCAAAATCAGGGGTGGGTTTCCCAGAAGCCTCTTAAGGCTAAGAGCATCTTTAGCTGCCTCATAAAATCCATAATTAAGCTAATGTGGTTTTCCCAAACAACATCCTAGCCAAAGTAGTACTTTAGTTTGCTCTTAACTTCCAATGGATCTGGATCACTCTTCCCCAACAAAGAGCGTCTTGCTAACAGCCGAATACACCATTTATTTATTTTTTCCCTATGAGTTTTTATTTTTTGCATTGCTTAGCAGTACACTTATGTGGAGAACACCCTGACCAGAACCTCTCAAACTACGGGAAATGTTTATTTGCGAGACAGCATGGGTCGGGAATGTTCCCAGGATCAGGATGAGAATTTAAATGAAAAAATTCCTGGATGCTGAGATGGTTTTTAAAACAACGCATGTGCTTCCGATGGACTTTCACAGTCAATGGGCGGAAACTGGTGTTCTGGTGTTGAATCTGCTGCTGGTGTTAAATTATTTTTCTTGTACGTTGCAAATACATCAAGGTAATTATTAAATAAATATATGCAAAACATTATGAATATATTTCAAGATGTTAAGGAATTACGTATGGATATTGTAATGTCACATTGATATCGCCACATTTTAATCAAATTTAACTCCATTAGACAAGTCATAAATGAGACACATTTCTGCACCGCTAACATTGTGTGTGTCGTAGGACAGGATAAAGTGGCTAGAGATAATGAGATTTTATATATATATATAGAGAGAGAGAGAGAGAGAGGAGGGAGGGCAGCACGGTGGTGTAGTGGTTAGCGCTGTCGCCTCACAGCAAGAAGGTCCTGGGTTCGAGCCCCGGGGCCGGCAAGGGCCTTTTCTGTGCGGAGTTTGCATGTTCTCCCCGTGTCCGCGTGGGTTTCCTCCGGGTGCTCCGGTTTCCCCCACAGTCCAAAGACATGCAGGTTAGGTTAACTGGTGACTCTAAATTGACCGTATAGGTGTGAGTGTGAATGGTTGTCTGTGTCTATGTGTCAGCCCTGGGATGACCTGGCGACTTGTCCAGGGTGTACCCCGCCTTTCGCCCGTAGTCAGCTGGGATAGGCTCCAGCTTGCCTGCGACCCTGTAGAAGGATAAAGCGGCTAGAGATAATGAGATGAGATATATATATATATATATAATATTGAGGGGGGCATGGTGGTTAGCACTGTCGCCTCACAGCAAGAAGGTTCTGGGTTTGAGTCCAGAAGCCAATGGGGGCCTTTCTGTGTGGACTTTGCATGTTCTCCCTGTGTCTGCGTGGGTTTCCTCCGGGCGCTCTGGTTTCCTCCACAGTCCAAAGACATGCAGGTTAGGCTAATTGGTTGCTCTAAATTGACCATAGGTGTGAATGTGAGTGTGAATGGTTGTTTGTGTCTATGTGTCAGCCCTGTGATGATCTGGTGACTTGTCCAGGGTGTACCACGCCTCTCACCCATAGTCAGCTGGGATAGGCTCCAGCTTGCCCATGACCCTGTACAGGATAAGCGGTTACGGATGATGGATGGATGGATAGTTATGTTTTGATCTGTGTGTACCAAAGGTGTTTGAATTGACAAAGTATGATCGAGGAATGTCTGGCTCTGCCGCCGAAGAGATTCTGCCTCACAGACATCCTGGAGATTCTGCCTCAAATAGTCACTGACCCATGCTAAACATATACTTCTATTGTATACACACACACACACACACACACAGACACATTATATATGTATATAAAAGGGAGAACATTGCCAAATTGGCATTGTGGATAAGAATTGAAATAATCCTGACTGCATGACTGGGTAACAGTGAAATGAGCAGGCATGGGGAACACATTTACTTAATTATTGAGCTTATTATTTGCTCATTCTTTCATGTCAATGTTTGTTCATTTAATTAAAAAAAACACGCTTGGAATAAAAAATGTTATTGTCCAAAAATGTAAAATAGTTCAATTATTAATTACCACATAATATATGTGATGCTCACGGTGGTGTAGTGGTTTGCGCTGTCACCTCACAGCAAGAAGGTCCGGGTTCAAGCCCCGTGGCTGGTGAGGGCCTTTCTGTGTGGAGTTTGCATGTTCTCCCCGTGTCCGCGTGGGTTTCCTCCGGGTGCTCCGGTTTCCCCCACAGTCCAAAGACATGCAGGTTAGGTTAACTGGTGACTCTAAATTGATCGTAGGTGTGAATGTGAGTGTGAATGGTTGTCTGTGTCTATGTGTCAGCCCTGTGATGACCTGGCGACTTGTCCAGGGTGTACCCCGCCTCTCGCCTGTAGTCAGCTGGGATAGGCTCCAGCTTGCCTGCGACCCTGTAGGACAGGATAAAGCGGCTAGAGATAATGAGATGAGATGAGATATGTGATGCTTAACAATGATGCAATATATTAACAGATTTAACACTTTATATTTCATTGCTTTTTGGTTAAAACTGAACACCATGTGACCTCATCGACTGGATTCAGCAACTACTAATGCCTTTAATAACTACAGTACGAACGTCTTTAGCAACTACTAATGCCTATATTGAGGTCGCGCATTGCAAAGTTGCTCTTAGCAATGTTGCTTTAACCACTCCTTCTTATGAGTGAGTTCGGGAAAACCATGTACAGAGACAACGTTCATTGCGTAAGAGCATCTTTAAACTTGCTCTTTAGCCCTAAAGTGCAACGTTATGTGGAAATCCACCCCGTTCTCTCCTTTTTGAGCTGCGTTGGGAATGGACAAGCAAGCAAACAAAGTCAAAAACATAACCTCCTCCAACAAAGTTGGCAGAGATAATTAATGCAATATTAATTGTCATCTCTTACTAATTGACACATTGTTGACATGATGAAGATTAATTATTATTCATAATGCTTTCAACTGTTAAGAATGCTTTATTTACTTACTTACAGTGCTTACTTACTGCCAAAACCCCTATGGTGGGCATTTTTGTCACAGACAGATTGATGGATTTATTCGAATTTAGAAATTAAAATGGCTGAGGTCACAGAATGATGGTGTAGGAGGTCAGTGTTGCTGGCCCCGAGCTCCAGTGTCCCTGGTTTCATCCTTATTACTGTCTGTTCAGAGTTTCATGTCTCATATCCCAAAAACATGTTGGTTGGTGGATTGCCAATATTAAACTGCCCCTCGTTGTGAATGTGTGTGGTGATCCGCGTCTCATGCAGGATGCATTCTCATCTCATGCCCAGTGTATCTGGGAAAGGATCTGGCTCTGCTGTGACCCTGACCAGTTCTTACTGAAGAGGAATGAATTTTTAAGGTGTACGACCTACGAGACTGGTCATACAATGACATTTACTCCTCATACTGGGACACCTAGTTGTCATGGCACCTATATTTTTGGTGCCTCGTGAGGAACAATCTCTACAGCTAGCACTTCATTATACAAATGCACATGCCCAGGAGCTACTTGGAACATGTGGACACAAGGTGGCAACTAAAATGTGAACCAGAAAGCCACCAATCAATAAATTCACCGATTTACAAGAAAGTAGTTTTCAGCAGTACTTTTCCCAAAGTAATCTGTGCTACTAGTATTTGCTAGTAATTACTTAGGATATTAACTCATTTGGGGCGGCACGGTGGTGTAGTGGTTAGCGCTGTCGCCTCACAGCAAGAAGGTCCGGGTTTGAGCCCCGTGGCCGGGAAGGGCCTTTCTGTGTGGAGTTTGCATGTTCTCCCCGTGTCCGCGTGGGTTTCCTCCGGGTGCTCCGGTTTCCCTCACAGTCCAAAGACATGCAGGTTAGGTTAACTGGCGACTCTAAATTGAGCGTAGGTGTGAATGTGAGTGTGAATGGTTGTCTGTGTCTATGTGTCAGCCCTGTGATGACCTGGCGACTTGTCCAGGGTGTACCCCGCCTTTCGCCCGTAGTCAGCTGGGATAGGCTCCAGCTTGCCTGCGACCCTGTAGAACAGGATAAAGCGGCTAGAGATAATGAGATGAGATGAGATTACCTCATTTGCTTTTTGATATCCAGGTAGCATGGTGGTGTGATAGCGATTTTTTCCAAAGTTTTCCACGGTGATGGCAAACACTAAGCCTTGGCTTGGATTTTACACATACTCGTGTCATGGTTAAGAAAATAATTTATTGAGTCCAGTGTGATAAAAGTTATTAATGAAAGCTGAATGAAAAAATAAGTAAAGAGTCCAAGGTAAACAAAAGACTTGTAAAAATGGTGAGAACGTAACAAAAGTATGGTCAAAATAGTGTTAGAAACCGGGCCCCATTTCCCATCCCTCCCGCCAAACTTAAAGACCTGGCTATAAATCACTTGGCGCATGACGTCACTCGCAGGTGTACGACATACTTAAAGCCACAAACATAAAAGTCAAACTAAATAATAATCCACTACAATCTAGCAACTAGTCCATCCACAATAACTGAAACATATTCACATGTCCAGCCCAAAATATTAACCGTGAAACAAAACATAAAAGCATAAATGGCTGTAACAGGTGGTGTAGTGGTTAGCACTGTTGCCTCACAGCAAGAAGGTTCTGGGTTTGAGCCCAGTGGCCGATGAGGTGGGCTTTCACATTTCTGTGTGGAGTTTGCATGTTCTCCCCGTGTCCACGTGGGTTTCCTCCAGGTGCTCTGGTTTCCCCCACAATCCAAAGACATGCAGGTTAGGCTAATTGGTGGCTCTAAATTGACCGTAGGTGTGAATGTGAGTGTGAATGGTTGTTTGTCTCTATGTGTCGGCCCTGTGATAACCTGGCGACTTGTCCAGGTTGTACCCTGTCTCTCACCCATAGTCAGCTGGGATAGGCTCCAGCTTGCCTGCGACCCTGCACAGGATAAGCAGTTATGGATAATGGATGGGTGGATGGATGGATGTTTGATATCCATACACTGCTGTGATAAGGAGCTGCTTAGCAAATACCTTTCAACTAAATCATTACACTTTGTGTTGACCAAGATTTTACACGAAGAACGACATGACATGAGCAGGAGAAATGAATAGAAACGGTCGTGCTAATATCATATCATCATGTTCATAATTGGCTGATCAAATTTAATTGAAACTCCACCCTTGTCGACCCAAGGACACCTGTCATTCAATGCGGTTTAACCACAATGGTGTACGGGGATTTTTTCCCCCTTCTTGAGGTGGATTTGGAGTTGCCCACTTCATAGTTGCTGCGTCTCTGCGGATCAATTAGCTTGCTAATTAAGCCCACAGGGCCACGTCGGCTGGAAATCTCAGCGTCCATTAGACATCTGAAGGTCTTGTCTCAGCATTATGACAGATGACACATCACTAGGCTCTTCAGGGATGCTTCAGAGCTTCAAAATAAAGGGAAAAGGGAGAAAAGATACAAACTGTCATGTACAAAGCAGAGCAGGAATCCCAGAGCCTCTGCTCTGTGTCCTTATGATTCAAACACCCCCCTGGGAGCCGTTCTCAGTGAGGAGAGAAAAAAAAAAGAAACATTTACATATGCAATGTAGCTCATCAATTATAATTAATGAAAGTGCCGCCTGCTAGCTCAGCGGCCCTGATATGGCTGAGCTCAATTAGTTATTCCTTGCATGTCCGCATTGCTGTCCCATTTCCATATCCTAGGTAACAATCGAAGTGAAAGCTTCCCGAATGCTATCGACAAGCAGCGTGGCCTCAGAAGACGGCCAATCTCACCGAGGCAAACAGGATATTAAAAAGGAGTCCCTCATGTTTAAGCGTAATGATGCCAGGAGCACACTGGCACTCAGGACATGTTGACACCAAAGATTTCACTTCATCCTGCCTGCAAGAGAAAGAGAGCGAGAGAAAGAGAGTGGCAGGGAGCAACATCTAGAGAGCAATATGATTTCTGTTTACTGAGATATGAAGTCGGCTCAGTCTGCGATTCAGAGACTTATTAACTCCACTCTGGAGCTTTCCATTGACACGGACCATGGATCCAGTGAGCCGTGTTAGTAATAGTGAGATCCACACACTGTGTATGTCACAACATGATGCTTAAGGACTAAATAAAGTGAGGCCAGAAAATCCAACTCCACTACCCAGAATGAAGTAGAGAAACTGTTTTGTTTAAAAAAAAAAATCAAACACGATTCACTAATATGGAAGCAAATGGTGCAAGTGTGAGAATTTCTTGCCAAGATGACATCATGGTTTCAACATTTCAATATACAACAGCAGTGTTTTCTTACACAGGGATCATGAAAAAATCCACACATCCACAAAAATCCACATCTCTCTCTCTCTCTCTCTCTCTCTCTCTCTCCATATTGCTGTTATAAGTGACTTTTTTTTCTCCCAGCCCAGAAATGGTCATGAAAAAAAATACTTATATTTCCATGTGATTATGAGAGTAACATGCTCAAATGTGGAAAAACTTGTAAAAATACATTTCAACATGTGACTGCAGCACAGTCAAGTACTGTTTAGCACTGTCACCTCACAGCAAAAAGGTTCTGGGTTCGAACCTCACAGCTGACAGGGGTCTTTCTGGGTGGTGCTTGCATGATCTCCCTGTGTGTGTGTGGGTTTCCTCCGAGCGCTCCGGTTTCATTTGGACAAGCAGTTAGTTAGTTAGTCTAAATTGCCTATAGGTATGTGTGAATGGTTGCTTGTTGCTGTGACAGGCTTAGCAAGCCAGTGGTAAATGAAGCGTGCTCTCAATACACGCAGACAGCCTTGTAAAAGGCTGGCAACTGACAGGCCAGTTGATGTACAGGGTGTCAGGATAAAATAAAAATAAATAAAAACATGTGACCACTTTTTTACATGTAGGACATGAAATATAATTAAATTAAATATGAATGAATCATGGGTGGCATGGTGGTGTAGTGGTTAGCACTGTCGCCTCACAGCAAGAAGGTCCTGGGTTCGAGCCCAGTGGCTGGTGAGGACCTTTCTGTGTGGAGTTTGCATGTTCTTCCCGTGTCTGCGTGGGTTTCTTCTGAGTGCTCCGGTTTCCCCCACAGTCCAAAGGCATGCAGGTTAGGCTAATTGGTGGCTCTAAATTGACCGTAGGTGTGAAAGGTTGTTTGTCTCTAGGTGTCAGCCCTGTGATGACCTGGTGACTTGTCCAGGATGTACCCCACCTCTCGCCCATAGTCAGCTGGGATAGGTTCCAGCTTGCCTGCGACCCTGTAGAACAGGATAAGCAGCTACAGATAATGGATGGATGGAAAATAAAAGAAACACTTTTGTACAAAATGACATATGCAAATATAAGAATTGTAAAAAAAAATCTCATGAAAAAAATGATTCGTGAAAAGTATAGGAAAAGCAACATATGCATCATACATTCAAAATATGTTAAATGTTGAAAAATTATTTGAGTTATTCATGTGTGATGCTTATGTCTCTTTCCTGTAAGGGTAAAAATTCAGTCATATGAAATGGAACAAAGCCAAGAATAAAAGAAAATATTATTCTCACTCTCTCTCTGTTGCTGTTATGAGTGACTTTTGTTTTTCTCCTGGTCCAGAAATGGTGTGACATTCCTTGTAGGGTCAATCATGCAATATGAATGCCTCATAGTTTTGTTATAATGATGTCAAATCAAGTCAAGTCAGTTTATTCAGAGCCATGGCCTTAACTTTCATTGTTATGCTGATGACATTCAAATCTACATCACCCCTTCCATAGCCTCTATCCAGCTGCTAAGGACTTGCATCACTGACCTTAAGCAATGGCTGCATCAGAACTGCCTTAAACTTAATGCTAGCAAAATGGAGGTTCTGTTAGTAGATACCAAATGATAGGTTCTGAACTTCTCCAATTTCACTATTGATGTTGATGGTGTGTCTATTAGTCCTTCCCAAATTATAAAAACCCTTGGAGTTCTCTTTGACTCCACCCTTACGTTTGAACCCCATTTTAAACTCATCACTAAGAATGCTTTCTTTCACCTCCGCAATATTACACGTCTCTGCCCTCTTCTCTTGGAAACTGATGCCAAAATGTTGGTCGATACTTTTATCTTTTCTCGTCTTGACTATTGCAATTCTCTCTTTTATGGTCTCCCTACCACATTACTCAATCGCCTGCAGTACATCCAAAACTCAGCAGCTAGAGTCCTCGCACTCATCAAGAGCTCTGCTCACATTATTCCTGTTTTACAGCAATTGCATTGGTTGCCAGTTATCTCTTGGATTAAATACAAAATCTTGCTTTTAACCTATAAAGCTCTTCATGTTTTCGTCCCTTCCTATCTCTGTTAGCTAATTAATTTGTGCTGTCCCTCCCGCTCCCTCAGATCTTCTGTCTGTGGACTTCTGACTGTTCCACGTTTTAAACTGGCATCTATGGGTGGCAGATCATTCAGTGTTGCTGCTCCTAAACTTTGGAACTCATTACCACAATCGCTTCGTGACTGTTCCACACTCTCTTGCTTCAAAGCTAACTTGAAAACTTTCCTCTTTACCTCACACTACTCTTCCTAGTGTGGCCTTCTTTTTTTTTTTTTGGTAACTCCTGTGTAAAGCGTCCTTGGGTTTGTGAAAGGCACTATATAAATTTAAATTATTATTATTATTATTATTAGGGTGGCACAGTGGTGTAGTGGTTAGCACTGTTACCTCACAGCAAGAAGGTTGTGGGTTCGAGCCCAGTGGCTGATGGGGGCTTTTCTGTGTGGAGTTTGCATGTTCTCCCCGTGTCTACATGGGTTTCCTCCGGGTGCTCCAGTTTCCCCCACAATCCAGAGACATGTGGTTAGGTTAACATGGGGCAATCTTGGGCTGAAGTGCCCTTGAGAAAGGCACCTAACCTCCAACTGCTCCCCGGGTGCTGTCGCATAGCTGCCCACAGCTCTGGCTATGTGTGTGTGCTCATTACTCACCTGTGTGTGCGCGTGTGCTCACTGCTTCAGATGGATTAAATGCAGAGGACAAAGTTCATTGTGCTTGAGTGTGCATGTGACAAAAAAAAGGCTTGTTCTTCTTTGTATATGCAATGTGTGATGTAACTCCATCTAAGCTCTCCTGCTTTCCTTTTCTCTCTCTCTCTCTCTTTGCCATTTCCCTTCCCAAGCTCCACTAATGAAGGTCTGCCAGCAAGCTCAGAACAAACAGATGTTTCTGATTAATTTTCCTATCACTTGAATTAGGAAGTAAATTAAAACAACAACAAAAAGAAAATTTCTGCTGTTCAGTAAACAGTTTGTGCATGTTCCCTCCTTCCCTGTGTGTCAAGAAAAACACTACACTGCTAACGAGGCAGATGTATGGCTGTCTAATGGAGATGGTTAGGTTTTTGTGCGTTAAATCCACTTGAATAATGTACCTCGTTATGGTAATTTGAAGTACATTCTGAGTGTGTGTGCGTCACAAAAAAGTGGTTGTATGACTAATCTGGCTTCGTTAATGTTTGTATCCACTATCTCAGAAGCTTTTGCATGACTTCAGAGTTAGTCACCCAAATTTTGACCAATGAGGTTGACAAATAGTGACGTACAACTGCCGAAGCACTTCCGCTTTCTCTCCACCGTATCCACAACTTCTCCGTCTTTACACTCCAAATCATACACTTCAAGATCCTTGCTCTCCTGGTAGTGCTTTAACCCAGACTGGACTCTATCAGGGTTAGATATCTTATTTCAATTCAAATCATCACTCAGCTCTTTTACCTCCAATGATTTTTCTCTGCTGTTAGGCCTGAGCCACACCAGTTGTGTTTTGTGTGTGTGTGTGTGATGGTCATAGAATCACTTGAGTTTCATTTCAGTGCCCATGTTAACAGGTAAGAGCAGCCACACAGTCTGCGTGAGATGTGTTAATCAGGATCACTAGTGGAGAGTCAGAGTATGAGGGATTGAAGCGTATGTCCAAGTACCACATCTGTTTCGTCACAGACCTGATCAGAATAAGTTCCTCCTGTCAGTCAAATCCACTTTAGATGGCAGTCCAAACCCATAAGGACCGAACTGTTCACACTGTGTCCTGTCAGGCTCAGAGATAATATTCTTGGACCGTGGTTGGTTCGCATTCAGAATTTCATGCTCTGGATGTGAATAGAGCATGGGTGTGTTATACAGTCGAGTTCTTAGCATTTAAAAATAACCGTTCTGTTCACAGCTCTATCTGGGATACAGTGTCTTTTAGCAGAGCTCAGAAACAAAACCGAAATTTTTATCTTTCTGTTCCTGTGTTCCAAACCCAATATAACGTTCCGAATCTAAACAGGAAAAAAAGAGGATAATTTTCTTCAATTGATATAGGCTTTATGTAGGCCGAATCAAATAAAATAATAGATTTGGAAAGCCATTAGTCCTGGTGGCTCTTAGGGACAGGAAAAGGACACAAATAGGTTGTGAAATCCACCATATAGCTATGAAACAGATCATGATACTTTATCATTGTTTGTTTTTTTTAAATCAAAAATCAGTCACAATGCAGTGTTTCTCAGTATAAACAGAATGAACAAATTCCCTGTTTAAAAATTCATAGAAATGCTGGCTGGGTAAATATGATATGGAGGACTAATCAAACTAGCAGTCTCAGGTTCTGTACCACTGAACTAAAATGATGTGTAGTCAATAGCTGTATGACAAATTTGTTTTCTGTGTGTACTGTTTCTCAGCACCTGACTTCCTCTAATGAACCTGAACACCTAACTATCCATCCATCCATCTATTATCTGTAGCTGCTTATCCTGTGCAGGGTCATGGGCAAGCTGGAGCCTATCCCAGCTGACTATGGGCGAGAGGTGGGGTACACCCTGGACAAGTCGCCAGGTCATCGCAGGGCTGATACATAGAGACAAACAACCATTCACTCTCACATTCACACCTACGGTCAATTTAGAGCCACCAATTAGCCTAACCTGCATGCCTTTGGACTGTGGGGGAAACCGGAGCACCAGGAGAAAACCCACGCAGACATGGGGAGAACATGCAAAGTCCACACAGAAAGGCCCTTGTTGGCTACTGGGCTCGAACCCAGAACCTTCTTGTTGCGAGACAACAGTGCTAATTACTACACCACCATGCCGCCCACCTAATATCCAATCTTAGAAAACTAACAGTCTGAAAAAAAACAAAAAGAAAAAAGTTCAGTAAAAATGACAAAAACAAATGTGATTTTTACACAAAACAGTAAAATTACTTAAATCCCTCAAGTACTGTATGAAATGAATGATTGTAAATATATGGTTAAAACCCAAAGTGTGTATTTAAATTACTTTACTGTGTTAAATTTCCAGTTATTTTTCCAAGAGCTCAGAAAACTCGGACTGATTGCATACTAGTGTGGGAGTGTGGTTTCTGAACTCTGTGTTTGGAGAACTTTAAACTGGATTTTGAGTGTTATGGATGGGTTGTTTTCAGTATTTCTATTTTTGTTTTTGCTTTATGGCATGACGTTATTGTATTATGACATATTTTGGAAGACCAAGTGTTTCAGTAAAAGTGTTTTCTTGGGTCACCATCCTTGTGTTTCTCAGCAAGGTGTATGGTGTGTGTGTGTGTGTTAATTAAGTACTATTGTTCAGTTTTGCCTGTTCAGTCTTTATGAAGTCTGATTGAAGTGTGTACCACATTGACGTTCAGCTTCTGCCTGGAGCCATTTAAGATGTTAATTGTAATTAAACAATGTTAAATTGGTTTGTGAAGAAGAAGACCTTTATTATCCCACAATCGGGAAATTTCCTGTTTGCAGTGGTTCAGTGGATAGCAGCAAAAAAGGACATATCAAGCAACACAAGTAAAAAAAACAAAAAAAGTGTGTGTGTGTGTGTGTGTGTGTGTGTGTGTATTTTTTTCTTATATATACACTACCATTCAAAAGTTTGGGGTCACTTTGAAATTTCCTTATTTTTGAAAGAAAAGCACTGTTCTTTTCAATGAAGATCACTTTAAACTAATCAGAAATACACTCTATGGAGCACTTGCATGTGACGTCACAGCCGATCCAGATTGTGACAGACGCCATCTTGTCGGTCAAATGCTATATTTCCGCCTTCTACTTCTACTTCTGGTTCTACTTCTGCTTCTACTTCTACCTTTTCTTCTGGAAAAACCTACTATATACAATTCTACTACAACGGCTGCGGCTACAAGCTCTCCCTACCTGTGCACGTTTTTATGTTTTTTGTGTGTATTTTTGCGTGTTGTTCGTCTGTACCGGACTTCAATATCCATTACAACCGTATGGACTTACTGGACATTGGTTTCCAGCAGAAAATGACGGTTTGTAGCGATTTCCATCACATGCACAACATTCCGGACAAGATAGCGAGACCAGCGGGGTCTCCGTGGATTGTTATCGGAAGCAAAGCGAAGGAGGCGGCGCCGGGAGAGGAAGCAAAAGCGAGGCTGCAGAGCCGGCCTGTTGACTAAGCTCAGAAAACAGCCACTCAAATCTCCACTGCTAAGCCTCTACCTCTCCAACGCCAGATCCATGTAAACAACACGGACGATTTGGAATTACAGCTGGAATTACCTTATTCTATTCTATAATCGGCTGGTCAGTGCTATACTCAATACTTAAGTGACTTACCCATCCAGTGAGGATCATTTTCTTGTTTACAAGATGCCACATCTGAGTCGCTGACAAATCCTGAATTTCTGTAAAGATAACTGTCCAGAGATTTATAAGCACGCAGTGCTTCACCACTGAACAGCGAGGGAAAGTTGATGAGGTAATTATACATGTCCGGGTATTCCACTGGCAGTTCAACATCCACTGATGCAGTCGTGAAAACTCCGTCCGGTAAGCCATAAGGGTCACTAATCTGTAGATCGTTTATTTTAGACATATATCTAGTTATCTGTTCATTAGAAAAATGAGCCGTGTAGTCCGTCGGTTGAAATTGATCCATTCTGTACACGAGTGCAGCAATATTCAGCTGTGCTGTTGACCGACAAGATGGCGGCTGTGTACTTTCCGGTCACGTGACTGCAAGATCTCTATCCATTGCTAATGTGGTAAATGACTATTCTAGCTGCAAATTTCTGGTTTTTGGTGCAATATGTCCATAGGTGTATAGAGGCCCATTTCCAGCAACTCTCACTCCAGTGTTCTAATGGTACAATGTGTTTGCTCATTGCCTCAGAAGGCTAATGGATGATTAGAAAACCCTTGTACAATCATGTTAGCACAGCTGAAAACAGTTTAGCTCTTTAGAGAAGCTATAAAACTTACCTTCCTTTGAGCAGATTGAGTTTCTGGAGCATCACATTTGTGGGGTCGATTAAATGCTCAAAATGGCCAGAAAAATGTCTTGACTATATTTTCTATTCATTTTACAACTTATGGTGGTAAATAAAAGAATAAAAGTGTGACTTTTCATGGAAAACACAAAATTGTCTGGGTGACCCCAAACTTTTGAACGGTAGTGTGTGTATATATATATATATATATATATATATATATATATATATATATATATATATATATATATAAGAAAAAATATATCTAATTTCACTGTGCTTGGTGTGCATGTGATGAATAATAATAATAATAATAATAATAATAATAATAATAATAATAATAATAATAATAAAGGTTTAAGATAAATACTAAATTAGAGGAATTATGAAGTAGATGAAACACATTGCACATATCAGGTGGTCGTAATTGCAAAAGAGAAAACAGAAAGAAAAAAACAGAAAAATCAATTTACTTGTTTTATTTGTACAAAACCTTATGATTGAACTCAATTTTGAGTAAGATTTGCAAATTAAAAATGAACTTTAAAAAAAAAGAGGTACCATTTTATGAGAGTAATCCTTGCTGCCACATAAACCTTATTTAAATTATCCTTAAACTTACGAAGACTTTGTGTGTAAATTGTTAGCACACTCTTCTTAAGTAAATCTCTCTCCTGTATTTTTTTTCTCTGTGTGGAACACCTCTTACACAGCTTGATTAATGAAAACACATGAATCCTACACACTCACACAAATAAAGTAAAAAAAAAAATTTAAGCCATTTACAAATATTTGACTATTTCCCTCTGTGCGCTCCATGATTACTGAGCTGCTTTGCTGGAAATGAATTCAAGGAGGACGCACTTAATCCTGACTTCCTTTGGCCACTTGTACATTAGAGCGATTAACCTCAGTGTGAACCTGCTCTTTCCATCCCTGAGCTACTGCTGATGTCTTAATGTTAAACCCATAAACCAGAAATGCAGTTGAAAAACGTCTGGCAGAAGTTCACGCTGTGTTTTCCTATGGCTGCCGGTAATGACGAATGTGTGGGACCTTGAGACAAAAAGCACTCTGAATGTAACCGGGAGTTCAAAAAGCACATTAGGATTAATGCAGTGCTGTTCAAACTGGCTGTCTTGAGTGTTTCCAAAGACAACTGTAAATTAAAATGCTATTATCTCTATAATCACTGTGGCGCTAATGCTTTATTTAATGAAAGGTTTGCTGTTTAGCTTTATGCTAAATGTAATGTCATGATAGAACATTAAGCTTCATGTGCATTTAAAGCATAACAAATCATATTTACATAACTTTCCATTTTAACCAAATGGTTCCTTTAGGGATCGCTGGAGAGTGAAGTGGTTAAAAACTAAGGGAACCCTTAATAGTTCTCCCAAAAGCCAAAGAGCCCTTTAGGGCTCTAGATTTAATGTTCTTTGAATGTAGCTTATAAATAGGATTTGATGTAAATATAATTAACAGTTTTCCCACAAAATCGAGTCATATATGAGCTGATAACTATAAACAACAAGATTGAGTGGAATAACAGTTTTATTCTATCCACATTTACTAGGTAGAATCCCATCCACCACTGGGCTTGAACCCAGAACCTTCTTGCTGTGAGGCAACAGTGCTAACCACTACACCATGCAACTAAACAGTGACCCATTCGCTCAACAAAGCATTAGAACCACATTAATTATAGATTATAGCTCAGATACACAAGCATTGTTTAAGCTAAACAGCACTCCTCCAGACATTTTCTTCTGTTTTTTTCCGTTTTTCTTTTTTTCTTCTTAATTTTTGCATTTATACAGGAAATCTTCTGTAAAAAAGACATCATCCATCAACATTATGTTCACTTATGAGGATCAATTTTTGAATGACTTTCCCTGAAACTAACCCTGTGTCCTAAATCACTCACTTGTTCACTACTCCCTATATAGGGAATTATTATATCGAGGACTATACAGTGAGCTCATTGGTAAAATGAAAAAAAAAAAGACACTTTCGGACACTAGTCCGTCGCGCTGGTATTTACGTCATTACTGTCGCACAATTAAAATGTGCCAGATCAGTCGGCTGGTGGGTTTTCAAAATAATAAATACATGCATGTATTTTTGTAATAAATACATATTATACTGAGCGTATTTCCCACATTAATCAATACAAAGTACCTGCATCTTTCATTTTTTTAAAATCAAGGTTGAATTCTTTCTTCTTTGCTGCTGCCTTTTATTAAATCAAATTTGAGACTTTTAATTTGATTTCTTTCAGCATGACTGCAATGCATGATGGGATATATTGCTTTGGTTAGTGACCATTGTTGTACACTACTTTTCGTGATGCATTGTGGGATACTTTGAGTGCACTATATAGGGTGTAAATAATCCTCACTAAGGTTTTGGACAGCACTACAAAATGGTGTCCTCACTATATAGACCCCTTTCACATGACGTCACCGCGCCGCGAGATTTTGTTAGGCGCCATATTGGAAGACCAAGTACATGCACTCACAATATAAAACAAAGTACGAGCGAGAGTAAAGTGACATGATGGATGATAATTCGGGTTATGTGAGTACATTACCAGCTGCAGAAAGGGCACGGTATGTGGAGAAACTGGCTGTGATTGATGGGTTTGACCCATATGATAAGACTCGGGGGAAGGGAGAATGGAAACATAAGGAGGACCTGACACCAATTCTGCCATCTGTTTGCTACCCAGACATTGTAAACTATTTGTTGTTTACACCCAGTGCTTACACTCAGTGTTTGAACTATGCCGATATTTTCGGGGGGCCCCTATTTTTCCCTTGGGGGTGTGTGTGCTTGCGCTTGTCTCGGAGCGCGGATCTCCAAACACATGAGAAGCCTATCTTATGCACATATCACGCGGACTCCACACCTCCACACACGCATCACGTCTGAAGTCATAACTCATCAGGGGAAATCGTGTCCACATTGGCATGTTCAAAAAACAACCTCGCGTCAACAATGATACCACACGCAAGGAAAAAAAAAAACAGTCAGGCTACTCAACAACCAACCTGGCAGCAGCGAGCAAGCCCCAAAACATCCTAAATTATTATTATTATTAAATTGTAGAAGTCTGGGAGGCTTGCTCCTCATACAGTTATCAACTTGGGGCCACTTTAGCATGTTTTAAATCTGAATTTCTTGCGTTTGCTTACCTCAAAGTGTCCGCAGATCATGCACAGACTTATCCATTATATCCACAGTTTTTTGCCAAGTCTCACACAGGTTTCTTTCAAGTCTACTGTCGGGCCAATAAATCATAAATAAAACAGCTCAGATTTGTTTGTTTAAGTCGTTTGCCACTCCACTTTATTCTCGTGGGTTCACATACCGCTGCCGTTATTATCCCCTTATCACGAGTTTGTTGGTCTTCCAAAATGGCGCAGGGTCTGTTTACTTCCGGTTTCGGGTGACGTCAGTGAAAGGGGTCTATAGTGCCCAATACAGTGAGTAGGGAGCGATTTCGGACACAGGGTAAGTCAAATAAAACATCAAACATCCATGCACCAATGCAAAAGGCATACCTCTGCATTTTCTCATGGATGCCAAAATATACTTGTGAAAGGTAGGTATTAGAAACAGCGAGGTGAAAAACCCAACATGTGTTTCTGCACTGGTCTTTCAAGAAAGGCATTACGCTGGCATTACACTGTGGCATATGCCATCTTGTAGCAGGAACAGTGGATTGTAATGCAAGATAAAAACAAAAATTTCTGTACAAATCTAGGACAGGTGTGAAACATGGTAAACACAGTGACTCACATGGTGAAAGACAGAAAAAGCTAAAAAAAACAGTCTTTAGGCTGAAGAATGAGGAATTGTGTTTGAGAAAAAGCAGAAATGACAGCATTGCTGGACTAGCAGTGCTGGACAAGCGGAGGAGCTTGGCACCCTGTTGTCCGTGTTGCTACTTTTACCTCTGGTGTTGTCAGTGAGTGCATTTTCTCTCTCAATCCTGCACTCCCTGTGGCCACTCTCGCACGCCTGATGCTCCACTGATCATGACGACAGCGGCCTCTACACTTTCAGCAGATAAAATAACATCTTCCCTGCTCCTATACTTTGCTCTCCATCCCCCATTTCTCACTAACCATATGTCTTGCTCCCTCTCTCTCGTTCTCTCTCACCCTCTCTATCTCTCTTTCTTTACCCTATCCTCTCCATCCAAAGCTACAGAGTGTGACAGATCTGGGTGTCTCCTGAGATCTTCTATTTAAATAAAACAGTCTTGTTGCAGGAGGCCAGCAGTTTCCTTTCCTCCATTATACCACAGCACTGCTGAATTCTCAGATCTGAGAATCTGGTCAGAAAGGGTTGATTAATTTTCTGGAACAGCAGCTCTGCCAGCAGTTGAAGCTGTAATCCAAATCACAGATTAAAAGTAATGCCCTTTTATCATAATCATTTTCATTTTATTTATCATTTCAATATTAATAACTGGGGCGGCACGGTGGTGTAGTGGTTAGCGCTGTCGCCTCACAGCAAAAAGGTCTGGGTTCGAGCCCCGTGGCCGGCGAGGGCCTTTCTGTGTGGAGTTTGCATGTTGTCTGCGTGGGTTTCCTCCGGGTGCTCCGGTTTCCCCCACAGTCCAAAGACATGCAGGTTAGGTTAACTGGTGACTCTAAATTGGCCGTAGGTGTGAATGTGAGTGTGAATGGTTGTCTGTGTCTATGTGTCAGCCCTGTGATGACCTGGCGACTTGTCCAGGGTGTACCCCGCCTTTCGCCCGTAGTCAGCTGGGATAGGCTCCAGCTTGCCTGCGACCCTGTAGAACAGGTTAGAGATGATGAAATGAGATATTAATAACTCATTCACACAGACCTGTATGACAGAAAGTGCTTTTGTTTTGTTTTTTAAATGTGTCATTTGGCAAAGAAAAACATATCATTGATTTATACATAGAATGAGATGTTTATTTAACATTTATGGAAGGAATCTCCAGTGTCAGCACGGTGTAACAGTCAGTGTGTTTTCCATCATGGGAAAATCTTCAGGACAGAGCAATGTATGCTTTCTGGCTTCTTCATAACATGACAAGGTGCATTTTCTCCCCTTGTTTTATTAACTTCAAGAGAGAGAAGAAAAAAAAGAGAGGCTGATGAGAGAGTGACCGTTCCTAGCTGCTGTAAGGTAAGCGATAACCTGTTTTGCAGGTTGACGTGAGAAAATTTCATGATAGACAACTAGGAAATATAGAAATGACAGGAAGTGGGAAGAAAACGAGACAAATCTACAACCCCAAATTAGAAAAAGTCGGGATGGTATCGAAAATGCAACTAAAAACAGAAAGCAGTGATTTCTAAATTTACTTTGACTTGTATTTCATTGCAGACAGTATGCTATTTCCTGTTTTTTTTTCCTGGTCAACATAATTTGATTTGTTAATATACATCCATTCCTGCATTTCAGGCCTGCAACACATTCCACAAAAAGCTGGAACAGGGGCAATTTAAGGCTAGTAATGAGGTAAAACAATGAAATAACGATGTGATTTGAAACCGGTGATGTCAACAGGTGATTGTAATCATGATTTGGTACAAAAATCAGTATCCAGGAATGGCCTAGTGTTTGAGGACCAAAGATGGGCTGAGAATCAATGTGTGATGAAATTATTGAAATGTTTAAAAACAGTGTTCCTCAAAGAAAGATAGGAAGGGATTTGGATATTTCACCCTCTATAGTACATTATATCATTAAACAATGCAAAGAATCTGGAGGAATTTCAGTGCATAAAGGGCAAGGGCCCAAGCCTAAGCTGAACACCCGTAATCTCCGATCCCTCAGATGGTACTGCATCAAGAACCATCATTCATCTCTAGCTGATATAGCAACATGGGCTCGGGATTACTTTGGCAAACCTTTGTCAAGCTCTGCAATTCAGAATTACAAAAAGGAAGTCTTATGTTAACTGTGTCCAGAAGCGCCGTCAACTTCTCTGGGCTCAGAGGCATCTGGGATGGGCCATCACACAGTGGAAATATATATTTTGGTCAGATGAATCAGTATTCCAGGCCTTGTTTTTTGGAAGAAATGGATGCCATGCACTCCAGACCAAAGATGAAAAGGACCATCCAAGCTGTTACCAGCAACAAGTCCAAAAGTCAGGGTCTGTCATGGTATGGGGTTGTGTCAGTGTCCTTGGCAAAGGTAACTTACACTTATGTGATGGAACATTAATGCAGAAAAGTACAGTGAGATTTTGGCGCAACATGTTCTGCCTTAAAGACGACATCTTTTCCAGAGATATTTCAACAAGTCAAGGCAAAACCACATACTGCACACCATAGGTCGCGTTAACCGACAATTGTCCATCATTGACGGATTTTTTTTAGCTATGACGGAAAAATCTGAAGGCCGTCGGTCATTTTGACGGATGTTTACCGTTACCATTACCAATAACAATAATAGCCTAATAATAACAATAATAAAACATAATGAAACACACAATTGAAATGATTGGCAAGTTGTGGCAGAGTTTTCTTACATACAGTATACATAGTCTTCACTGCTGTCACTTTCAATCTGAGCCGACGTTGCGGCGAGTCTTGATGTTCAGTGCATAGGCTACTCATGTATACACTGTAGCCACTGCGCAAGGCTGTTCCCCCCATCGCGCTCCTGACCGCGCTCTGACTTTTCTAACCACTAGCACAGTGAGCTGTATTAATGTTTCCCTTCTCTGCAGAAGACACGTCATTTTTGCTATTAAAAAAAGAGATGCACTGGGTTGTTTGTGTCGTTTCCCTGCCTGTACGCATCTTAATGCAATAGCGCTCATTTAGGCTAGTTGTTTTCTTGTTTTTAAAATGAAACAAATGTCGATTTATTGTATTCTTCCCCAGCAAGCTTAGGAAGCTTAGGAACATCACTGCTCGAATATCTGCTAAACTATCATTTTAATGAGAGCACGGGTAGACAAACTAACATTTAAACATAACTTCGTTTTATTTAAGACCTTCCATGTCAGGTTCCAGGCTCCGCCGAGCCGAGCCAGGTGCTGACAGCGCGTTGAAGAGGCATAGACTGGATGCGTTGGAACGCATCTGTGACCACTACAGGTCACCGCGGGGTGCAGCTGCACCACTGGTGCAGAAAGACCGCACGCTGCAGGATCTCCTCCCTATGAAGAGAGTACTAGCAGGGTCGGGAAATCCAGCTTTCAGAGGCTCTTGCCGGCTTCTGATCACTTCCCTGGGAGAAATGTTTCCCGACTTCAGAACTTTGGCTGAAGTGGCGCTGGTTATTCCAGTCTCCAGTGTCGCAGCAGAGCGCGGGTTCAGCCTTCAGAATAAAATTAAAATGTCAATGAGAAGTCGTCTGTCCGAGGCAAAGACGCAAAATTTAATGACAATTGCCTCGGCAGCAGTCTCCATTGACGACTTTGATTATGCACAAGCGAGCTCCCAATTTAAATCCATGCGGGCCAGAAGGAAGGTTTGAGCTCACGCAAACAGGTCAAATTAGATTGTCACTTAAATCGTTGTAGTGGACTGTTCATATTTTAACTGCAATTGTCTTGCTACGTTGTAAAATAACGTTGTTCATATGCCCGTTAAGGCACAACAGCCGCAATGTTTTTAGCGGAGGGAAAATGGGTTCACAAGTGACCGACCGTCAGAATCTCTGTTCATCTTTTTGCATCATAAATACATAAATAAATGATTAAATAATACAAGCTTGTTCTGTGAATTAATTTTTAAATGAAAATGAGTCCATGAAAACACAAGTTATTAAATGTATAGCATTTATAGCCTATAGATTGCCATTTAAAAGTTAAAATAAAATGACAGATAATAATGGACAATGACGGAATTTTTACGACCCTGTCCATCAAAATGATGGACAATGAAAAAGTCTAACGCAACCACTCCTGCACACATTACAAAGGCATGGCTGTGCAAGAAGAGGGTGTGTCCCCTCTGTCCCTGATAGAGAATGTGTGGTGAATTTTGAAATGAAAAATGAAACAACAATGACCCTGTACTGTTTCACACCTTAAGACCTGTTTGCAGGAAGAATGGGACAAAATAACATCTGAAACACTTCATCACTTGGTGTCTTCAGTCTCTAAACATCTTTTAAGTCTTGTGAGAAGGAATGGCAACATTACAAATTGGCCAGTGCTTTACCGTCCCAACTTTTTTTTAACCGTGTTTCAAGATTCAAGATTGAAATAAGTGTTTCTTTTGAAGAGGGTGGCACGGTGGTGTAGTGGTTAGCACTGTTGCTTCACAGCAAGAAGGCCTTGGGTTCGAGCTCAGCAGGTGGCGAGGGCCTTTCTGTGTGGAGTTTACATGTTCTCCCTATGTCTGTGTGGGTTTCCCTTCCCTGTGGGGGAAACCGGGTGCTCCGGTTTCCCCCACAGTCCAAAGACATGCAGGTTAAGCTGGTGACTCTAAATTGACCGTAGGTGTGAATGGTTGTTTGTCTCTGTGTCCGCCCTGTGATGATCTGGTGACTTGTCCAGGGTGTACCCTGCCTCTCGCCCATAGTCAGCTGGGATAGGCTCCAGCTTGCCTGCGACCCTGTCGAACAGGATAAGTGGCTACAGATAGTGAGTGGATGGATAGATGGATTTCCTTTGAACAAACAAATACATTTCATGAGGTAAAATATCAAATAATGTTCTGTTATATTGTTTTGAGTGTGATACAGGTCAGGGATTATTTACAAATCATTGTTTTTCAGTTTTAATTAGAATTTCAATATACCATCCCAACTTTTTTCTGATTTGCGGTTGTATCTGGAATATTAACATTTCCCCTTAGATATTTTGATAAATTACTGAGAAACATTTCTGTGAGTAAAAGCAAATTGTCATCAATTGACATCATAAAATGTTTTTGTAAACACAATGAACACATAACCCTGCCACATAGGACAATATATTATTAGATGCTATATCTGTAAATACATTAGTAGCAAATAAATAGCCAAAATAGTCTTTCTTTGTGAAATAATTATTATTTTTGGCCTTAGTATAATTCCAAGGCAAAACCTGCATACTGTAGACAATAACTGGGTTACTGTCTGTATGAAAATCCATATTCTCCCTGTCTCAACTTGGGCTTCCTCTGCGTTCTGTGGTGTGTCTGGTGCCATATGATCAACTGACAATTCAAATCCAGGGTGTATTGCTACCTTGCTTCCTATCAACTTGGATGAAGGCTAACACACTTCCTCTAAGACAGCTGAAGCCAGCTAACTGCATCTTTTCAAACTGCTGCTTATGTTGCATCACAGGACAGTAACAACCTCAGAGGAAAGCATTATCCACCCTCTTCTGCATACATGAGCTCAAAGATGCCCATGATTGGCTTGTGTCAGTATGATTGACAGGGTAGAGAGAGTATGCAATTGCTCCCACCCCGACAGCATGGCCAATTTTGCTTTCTTTACTCACTGCCACTCTTTACTCATGGTGGTGCAGATGTCAGGTAGCAGGATTCGAACTCATGATATTTAAATGGTAGGGATTCAGGAGCCCCATTTTAGTATAATGTTTGGATATCATTTTTATGCCTTATAAATAGTCTGCATTTTATTATACTTTGATTTATTTAGCTTTTCTGTAGTACCTTGAGATTTGCCGCAAATGAAATGTGCCTTATAGATAAATTATTATCCATCCATTATCTGTAGCCACTTATCCTGTTCTACAGGGTCGCAGGCAAGCTGGAGCCTATCCTAGCTGACTATGGGCGAGAGGCAGGGTACGCCCTGGACAAGTCGCCAGGTCATCACAGGGCTGACACATGGAGACAAACAACCATTCACACTCACATTCACACCTACGGTCAATTTAGAGTCACCAGTTAACCTAACCTGCATGTCTTTGGACTGTGGGGGAAACCGGAGCACCCGGAGGAAATCCACACAGACACTGGGAGAACATGCAAACTCCGCACAGAAAGGCCCTCGTCGGCCACTGGGCTTGAACCCATAACCTTCTTGCTGTGAGGCGACAGTGCTAACCAATACACCACCGTGCCGCCCGTTGTTGTTGAAGTATTTGTGCCCAGGGTTCCTGTGATATGCTCCAAATCCACTACAATCCAACCAGGATTAAGTTGTTAGTAAAGAAAAACGAATAATTGTTTGAGACTCCGCTTTTTGTCTTTAGAAATAAGTGCTATTATAATGTGACACAGATTACAGCCGATATGCCTTGATGACTTGAGTGATGACATTGTCATTGACAGTTGTTTGTGAAGATGAGACAAACAATACGACCTTAATTGAGAAGGAAAACACATTAAAAATGCAATAAAATGATTACATTCTCTCCAAGAATCCAGATTTAACTGTAACATTCATACGTTGTATATTTAGTTAAGAAGTCAGAGTGGTTGTCTTAGTTGATTGGTTGTGTAATTATAGTGGGTGTATAATGGCTTTCTGTCCTCTCACTTTTCAGCCGATTGCTATGCCCCTGTCCGGTCCGACCCCAGTATCTCATTGACCATATTGAACTGAATGGAAAGAGCACTTAAGATTGGTGAAGATTAGACACAGGCCTAGCTTTAATTGCTGTAGCTAGAGATTTTTCTCCTTTCTCAGCTCTTCTCTTGACACACACAATGCCCACTGAAGTGGATAAACAGTCTATATCTATATATTCACTGCCACATGAGAATAGCCACATTTTCTCACTGTCACAAAGCCGTTTGCTGCTCAGATACACAAGTAAGGATGGGTAACGAGTCCAAAAACACGGCAGTGACAACAGCAGATAAGTATCGTGAAGAATAACAAGTTATAGGTGTAACACACATAGAGCAGATACTTCTCAACACTTTTTGACAGGAAATGTAATATGGTTTTTTTTTTGGGGGGGTGTTTGTTGTGATATAGCTGCATTTATCATGGGGAATGAATCAAGGATGGTTGTGAAGAAACACAGCACTCATTTCGGGAGTCTTATCTCCTCACTGTCTCCCGCAGAACGATGGCTATCATGCAGCAGCACACAAATCTGCTGAGGAAAGATAAGTGGGCCAGCGGTGAAAGCTTATTGACGAGAGAATGGCTGCTTTTCAGTGACGGCTCACTTGGGGGATCTACCACTCGGACTGAACATACACACAAAAAAACCCACACACAACTCTTGTGTAGATGTTTCGCATCACTTACGGTACAACCCATGACTCGTTTTGGTTTCTTTACGCATAAGCACAGGCTGGATATTTAACAGTTATTCCACAAAATCAAGTCGTACATGAGCTGATAGCTGATCAAGCGCATAGTGCCGAGTTGGCTATAAGCCATGTATGATGAGATTGAGTGGAATAACTGTTTTGTTTTATCCACATTCATTGGATTTTGAGAAACAGAGCATTTTTATTTGTATTTTTTTAAAATTCAATAAATAAAAACTTTACACAAAACGTCCGACAAAGTAATTTCCACTTAGAATGTAAACAAACCGGCAAAATGACAGGAGCAATTTGTGAAAAATGGTATAATAATAATCATTGAAAAATTTAAAAAGCTATGTTCTTACCATCAGAGACTTTCATTCCATGTTTTGTTGCTTTTCTTTTGTATTTTTTGGGATTTTGTTTCCAAGCAGAAAAATTTTTTTTATTTTGTCCTCGGCCGAGACAAGCCAAGACAGCCGATATTTGAATTAATAACTTTATTAACTGAATTAATAACTTAATTAGAATTAATGAAGTAATAACGGCAATGTGGGGTAGCACGGTGGTGTAGTGGTTAGTGCTGTCGCCTCACAGCAAGAAGGTCCTGGGTTCGAGCCCCGGGGCCGGCGAGGGCCTTTCTGTGCAGAGTTTGCATGTTCTCCCCGTGTCCACGTGGGTTTCCTCCAGGTGCTCCGGTTTCCCCACAGTCCAAAGACATGCAGGTTAGGTTAACTGGTGGCTCTAAATTGACCGTAGGTGTGAATGTGAGTGTGAATGGTTGTGTGGCAGCGGGGGCGTGGTCAAGCGCCAGTCTGTGACAGGAGGGCGGAGCCAGGGAAGGTGAGTGGCAGAATCACTACACCTGATGGTAATTAACCTGTGTTTGTGTGTCTTCCCAGTAACCGCGCCCTATTTAAGGAGGCAGAGGAGAGCTCCTCCCAGGACAAGAACACAGCGTGTGTGTGTCTCTAACAGAATAAAACTAGGCTGTTAGACTGAAAAGTCTGGCAATAAAAAGCCTATTAGTACCTGAAGCTTTGTCCTGCCATCCTCTGTGCTCCACCCACACTTCAGAGAGTTCTACAGTGGTGCTGAAACCCGGAAAAAGGTGGAGCACCAACCTCGCAGCCCCATGGAATCCTCCCCGTTCGCGGACCTGGTCCACGCCCTCGCCACGGCTCAGCAAAGCCAGCACCAGGCACTCGTCACGCTCCGAAAGGAGCAAGAGCGGCGCTTCGAAGCCCTGGTGCTGGCCCAGCAGGAAGATCGCGAGTCGTTCCGGCATCTCCTCGCATCGGCGGGGTCCACCAGCGCCCTGGCCGCAGGCCCGTCTCCCCTCACCGTGACCAAGATGGGCCCGCAGGATGACCCTGAGGCGTTCCTCACATTGTTCGAACAGGTCGCAGAAGCCTCGGGGTGGCCTGACGGGAGAGGCGCAGCTGGCCGCGCTACAGCTCCCCGCCAACCGCCGGCTGGCCTATGCGGACCTTCGCCGGGCTGTCCTCCAGTGCGTGGGTCGCACACCAGAACAACAGCGCCAGTGCTTCCGCGCGCTGCGGTTGGAGGAAGTCGGCCGGCCGTTCGCGTTTGGCCAGCAGCTCCGGGACGCCTGCTGGTGGTGGCTGAGGGCCGACGATCGCGACGCCGAGGGAATCATCGATCAGGTGGTGCTGGAGCAGTTAATCGCGCGCTTACCAGCCGGAACCGCGGAGTGGGTCCAGTGCCACCGCCCGGCGTCGCTGGATCAGGCAGTAGGACTGGCGGAGGATCATTTGGCGGCTGTTCCGGCGGCAGGACAACCGACGACGTCTTCTCTCCTCTTCTCTCTCTCTTTCTCCCCTCCCTTCTGTGTCCCGTCCTCGCCCCATTCCCCCACCACGGAGGCGGGGGCCGGCTCCACCCCAGCCGGCCCGCCGCACCCGTGGTGCCCTCCTGTTTCTCCCTTCTGTGTCTGTCTCTCTCCCCCCTCAGGTGAGTGAGCCCCAGAGCACAGGTGCAGAGGGAAAGCCTGGGCCAGTTTGCTGGCGCTGCGGGGAGCCGGGCCACCTGCAACAACAGTGCGCAGCAATGGAGGTGGGCGCGGTGGTACGGATCCCCGACGCGCCAGAAGCTGCCCTCGATCGGGCCGGAGCGTATCGCATATCGGTGAGTGTCCAAGGGGCTACATATCAGGCGTTGGTGGATTCTGGTTGCAATCAGACCTCGATCCGCCAAAGCCTGGTGCAAGACGAGGCATTGGGGGGAGCACAGGGGGTGAAGGTGTTGTGTGTGCACGGGGATGTTCACAGCTACCCTTTGGTGTCGGTCTACATATATTTCAGAGGGGAAAAATCTATAGTGAAGGCGGCGGTTAATCCTCGCCTTAACCATTCTTTAATTTTGGGGACTGATTGGCCGGGATTTTGGGGTTTAATGACGCGCCTAGTAAAGAGTGGGTCCTGCCATTTGACAGGGGGAGGTCCCGGTGTCGCTTTGGCTGGAGCTGCTGTCGCAGAGCCGTCTACGTCATCTCCGCGACAGAGTGAGGAGCCGCCGGCTCCTCCTCTTTCTGTTGGGGAATCCCTCGCGGATTTCCCATTAGAACAATCACGAGATGAGACTCTGCGACATGCGTTTGACCAAGTGAGAGTAATCGATGGCCAAACGCTCCAGCCGAACGCCACCCCGTCCTTCCCCTATTTTTCTATTATGAAGGATAGATTATACCGAGTGACGCAGGACACTCAGACGAAAGAGCGAGTCACACAGCTGTTAATTCCATAGAGCCACCAGGAATTGGTATTTCAGGCGGCTCACTTTAATACCATGGCTGGACACCTAGGGCAGGATAAGACACTAGCCCGGATAATGGCCCGATTCTATTGGCCGGGGATTCACGGCGATGTCCGTAAGTGGTGTACGGCGTGCCTCGAATGCCAGTTAGTAAATCCAGCGGCCATTCCAAAAGCGCCTTTGCGCCCCCTACCATTAATCGAGACCCCGTTCGAAAGAATTGGGATGGATCTCGTTGGGCCATTAGATCGGTCAACATGAGGGTACCGCTTTATATTGGTTCTGGTGGACTATGCAACGCGATACCTGGAAGCGGTGCCTCTTCGCAATATCTCAGCACGCAGTATTGCGGAGGCCCTCTTCCACGTCATCTCCCGGGTTGGAATCCCGAAAGAGATTCTGACTGACCAAGCCACCTCGTTTATGTCACGAACACTAAGCGAACTGTATGGGCTATTAGGTATTAAGCCAATCCGCACCAGCGTTTATCACCCACAAACGGACGGTTTAGTTGAACGGTTCAATCGCACCCTCAAGAATATAATTTAAAAATTTGTAAGTGAGGATGCACGTAACTGGGATAAATGGCTCGAACCCTTGTTATTTGCAGTGCGAGAGGTTCCCCAAGCCTCCACGGGGTTCTCCCCGTTTGAATTGTTATACGGACGTAAGCTGCATGGCATTTTAGATGTGCTGCGAGAAAATTGGGAGGAGGGACCTTCACAAAGTAAAAATGAAATTCAGTACGTTATGGACCTGCGCGCAAAATTCCACACGCTCACACACCTAACTCAGGAGAATTTGCGGCAGGCCCAGGAACGGCAAGCCCGCCTGTACAACAAGGGCACGCGCCTTAGAGAGTTCACTCCGGGAGATAAGGTACTCGTACTGTTGCCCATGTCGAGCTCCAAATTAATCGCCAAGTGGCAAGGACCCTTTGAGGTCACATGGCGAGTCGGGGACGTCGACTATGAGGTAAGGCGAACGGACAGGGAGGGGGCGCTACAGATCTACCACCTCAATCTGCTTAAACTCTGGAACGAGGAGGTCCCCGTGGCATTGGTGTCGGTAGTTCCAGAGAAGGCGGAGCTGGGGCCGGAGGTTCAAAAAGGGACATTGGCATCACGTACCTCTCCGGTCCTCTGTGGAGACCACCTCTCCCTGACCCAACTCACGGAGGTCGCCCAGTTGCAGGCTGAGTTTTCGGATGTGTTCTCGCCCCTGCCCGGTCGCACTAACCTCATAGAACACCACATAGAGACGCCCCCGGGGGTGGTAGTGCGTAGCCGCCCTTACAGGCTACCCGAACACAAAAAAAAGGTGGTTCGGGAAGAACTTCAGGCCATGCTCGAAATGGGCATCATCGAGGAGTCCCACAGTGACTGGAGCAGCCCGGTGGTCTTGGTACCCAAGACCGACGGGTCGGTCCGGTTCTGTGTGGACTATAGAAAAGTCAACGCGGTGTCTAAATTCGACGTGTACCCAATGCCTCGTATTGACGAGCTGCTCGATCGACTAGGCACGGCTCGCTTTTACTTGACACTGGATTTGACGAAGGGATATTGGCAGATCCCCTTGACTCCATTATCCCGGGAAAAAACGGCCTTTTTCACACCGTTCGGCTTACACCAATTTGTCACACTTCCTTTTGGGCTGTTTGGGGCGCCCGCTACGTTTCAGCGGCTGATGGACAGGGTCCTCCGGCCCCACGCCACCTATGCGGCCGCATATCTCGATGACATTATCATTTATAGTAACGACTGGCAGCGGCACCTGCAACACCTGAGGGCCGTCCTTAGGTCACTGAGGCGGGCGGGTCTCACTGCCAACCCGAAGAAGTGTGCGATTGGGCGGGTGGAAGTACGGTATCTGGGCTTCCACTTGGGCAACGGGCAGGTGCGTCCCCAAATTAATAAGACAGCAGCGATTGTGGCCTGCCCGGGGCCCAAGACCAAAAAGGGGGTGAGACAGTTCCTGGGGCTGGCTGGCTACTATCGTAGGTTTATACCTAATTATTCGGACGTCACCAGCCCGCTGACTGACCTCACTAAAAAGGGGGCGCCAGATCCGGTCCAGTGGACGGAGCAGTGCCAGCGGGCTTTCTCTGAGGTAAAGGCTGCACTGTGTGGGGGGCCACTATTACACTCCCCTGACTTCTCTCTCCCTTTTGTGTTGCAGACCGACGCGTCGGACAGATGGCTGGGGGCGGTGTTGTCCCAGGAGGTGGAGGGGGAGGACCACCCCATCCTGTACATTAGTAGGAAGCTGTCGGTGCGTGAGGGGCGCTACAGCACGATTGAGAAGGAATGCCTGGCGATCAAGTGGGCGGTCCTCGCCCTCCGTTACTAACTGCTGGGGCGCCCTTTCACCCTCTGTTCGGACCACGCGCCCCTCCAGTGGCTCCACCGCATGAAAGATGCCAATGCGCAGATCACCCGTTGGTATCTGGCACTCCAACCCTTCAATTTCAAGGTGGTCCACAGGCCGGGGGGAGCAGATGGTCGTGGCGGACTTCCTCTCCCATCAGGGGGGGGGAGTCGGCTGCGGGCCGGACGGGCGCCCGGCCTGAGTCGGGCGGTGGGGGTATGTGGCAGTGGGGGCGTGGTCAAGCGCCGGTCTGTGACAGGAGGGCGGAGCCAGGGAAGGTGAGTGGCAGAATCACTACACCTGACGGTAAATAACCTGTGTTTGTGTGTCTTCCCAGTAACCGCACCCTATTTAAGGAGGCAGAGGGAGAGCAGAGGAGAGCTCCTCCCGGGACAAGAACACAGCGTGTGTGTGTCTCTAACAGAATAAAACTAGGCTGTTAATCTGAAAAGTCTGGCAATAAAAAGCCTATTAGTACCTGAAGCTTTGTCCTGCCATCCTCTGTGCTCCACCCACACTTCAGAGAGCTCTACAGGTTGTCTGTGTCTATGTGTCAGCCCTGTGATGAGCTGGCGACTTGTCCAGGGTGTACCCCGCCTTTCGCCCGTAGTCAGCTGGGATAGGCTCCAGCTTGCCTGCGACCCTGTAGAAGGATAAAGCGGATAGAGATAATGAGATGAGATGAGATTACACCAATGTGAAGAAAAAATGAAGTATGTGTTTATTCTTGTTCAATGTATTCGTCTCAGAAGTACAAGAGTTAAATCAACAGCAATGACACTGATCTACTTTGTCATTTACATTTCTCTCTCTCTCTCTCTCTCTCTCTCTCTCTCACTGGCCACTTTAATAGGAACTTGTTCTTGATTGTAAGATTCCTGTTCTTGGCTTCAGGAGTGGAACCCAATGTGTTCTTCTGCTGTTGCATGCTGAGATGCTTTTCTGCTCACCATGGCTGTAAAGAGTTGCTATGAGTTACTATATCCTTCCTGGCAGCTCGAACCAATCTGGCCGTTTTCCTCTGACCTCTCTTATCAGCAAGGCGTTTGTTTCCACCCACAGACCTGTCACTCACTCAATGTTTTTTTTGTTTTTCACACCATTCTGTGTAAACTCTAGAGACTGTTGTGTGTGAAAACCCCAGGAGAGCAGCAGGTTCTGAAATACTCAAACCAGTCCATCTGGCTCAAACCAACACCCATACCACAGTGAAAGTCACACTTTGAGATCACAAATTTTCCCATTCTGATGTTGGAAGTGAACATTAATGAACTGAAGCTCTTTATTTGTATCTGTATGATTTTATGCATTGTACTGCTGTCAAGGGATCGGCTGATCAGAGAACTGCATAAAACAGCAGGTAGATGGGTGTTCCTAATAAAATGGCCGGTGTGTGTGTGTATGCTGTCTCTCAGTAGGATATATTGTACATATTAGAGATATAACTGAATATCAATATATTATTTCAAATAAACAGATACCAACAGATGCAAACATGAGTTACACTATTCAGGGAGTTGCTTTTACTTTTTCTTTTTAGAAGGAGGTTTTTAACTTTCACGTGGACATGAGTAAGGGCCTCTGCATGCTCTTGCGACAAGGCTTTCGCAGATAGCTTTTCGCAGACAGTTGTAATTTATCGTTGAGCGGGGAGTAATAGGCGTGCGCGATGTTATTCACCACCACAACGCAAGGGGGCGCGAAGTTGCGAAATCGCTAGGAGTAGTTGGTGGGTGTGGTTAGTGGAGTGTTTATCCTCCGGTTACTTATAATGACTAGAACTGGAGTCGTATAGATGTACGTACTTCCTCACTTCCTCGATCAACTGCTCTTCGTGCTGCTCCATCTTCGCTCGTGTTTTTAAAAATGGCGGTAGTGAAAACAAACCAAACCGGGAAAGTAGGGAAGCAGAAGTGCGTGTACAGCGGATGTAGAGTGGACCAATCAGAGCCCTCTTGTCTGCCACGCTGTCTGCGAGGCTTCTGCGGTGGTCACAATTTTTGGGAGGTGCGCGCAGAGCATCTGTGAAGGGGGGGGCTACGCAGACGCCATCTGCGAGGATTGCGTTGTCAGCATAAATTGGCCTTAAGCAGTCAGATACAACATGAAGCTTGCAGGGCAAACACAGATCATATTCATTAATATATACTTGTGGTGATGCATTTTCAGTTTTCATCCTTAGTAACTGCCTGGTCAGGATCACAGTGATTTTATTTTATCTACTAGCTTGTTTATATTTTACAAAATGGGTCCAACTAAATTTGTTATCTCAGGTAGGTACAAATGAGAAAAATAGTTCAAGTTCAAAGTGTTTATTGTCATAGGCACAGTTAGGCCATGTCCACTTGCACAATGAAATTCTTAGTTTGCTGTCCACCATAAATGCCAATTACAAATAAATAAATAGGCGGAAGAAGAAAAAGGCAATATAGTGCAAAAATAAAAGCAAAGAAAGCAAAAAGCAACAAAAACAAAACACCCAGTATAGAAAAAAATAAAGGTAAATGTAGTGAAAAATAGGTAGTGTAATACAAAATAAGGCAATGATCCGACATAGCAGCAGAAGGGCAGTAATGTGTGAATGTGCAAACAATGTAACCGGTCAAGAAAACAGCAGCAAAATGGCAGTAATGTGCAAATATGTGCAAACAGTTTAACCAGATGTAAACAGTCAAGGAACAGCAGCAAAAAGGGCAGTAATGTGCAAACAAATGTAAACAGATGTAAACAGTTAAGGGCAGTTTACAGGGAGGTAGTCTATGGTTATAGACTCCTGTCAGCTGTTCAGGAGTCTGATGGTGGTGGGAAAGAAAGAGTTCTTTAGTCTGACAGTTTTACATTTCACACATCTGTACCTCTGGCCTGAGGGTAGGAGTGTGAACAGTCCGTGCTGGGGGTGGGTGGGGTCTTTGAGGATGGAGGCAGCTCTCCTGTGGACTCTGCAGTGGTAGATGCTCTGCAGAGAGGGCAATGGAGTTCTGATGATCCTCTCAGCAGTCTTCACCACCCTTTGCAGGCGTTTGCGGTCCATTGCTGTAGTGCTGCCGTACCACACAGTGATGCAGTTGGTCAGAATGCTCTCAATCACGCAGCTGTTGAAGTTGCTGAGGATCTTGGGTGACATACCAAACTTCCTCAGCCTCCTCAGAAAGTACAGTTGCTGTTGAGCCTTCCTAATCAGCTGTGTGGTGTTGAGTGTCCACGTGAGGTCCTGACTGATGTGAACACCCAGGTATTTGAAACTGCTCACTCTCTCCACCTCAAGCTCCTGGATGAACAGTGGCCAATGTGGTCTCCTCTCCTTCCTCATGTCCACTATCATCTCCTTCGTCTTGTCTGTGTTGAGGGTGAGGTTGTTGTCCTCACACCATGACACCAGATTGGCCACCTCCCTCCTGTAGGCTGTTTCGTCACCGCCAGTGATGCGTCTTATCACTGCGGTGTCGTCCACGAACTTCAGGATGATGTTGTCCTTGTGGGAGGCAACACAGTCATGGATGAACAGAGTGTAGAGGATGGGTCTGAGGACGCATCCCTGTGGGGTGCCAATGTTTGTGATGATGCTGGATGAAGTCCTATTACCAATCCTGACAGTCTGGGGCCTGCCAGTCAGGAAGTTGAAGAGCCAGTCACAGAGGGTGGGGTGCAAACCAAGTGTGGAGAGTTTATGAATGAGTTTGTGGGGGATGACCGTGTTGAAGGCAGAGCTGTAGTCAACAAAGAGCATCCTGATGTAAGGGTCTTTTGTTTTCCAGGTGGGAGAAGGCATAATGGAGGGCAGCAGCCATGGCGTCTGAGGTGGACCTGTTGGGCCTGTAGGCATACTGCAGGGGGTCCAGGGTTTCCGGTATGCTATTCTGAATGTGGGCCAGTACCACTCTCTCAAAGCACTTTGAGATGATTAGAGTGAGTGCTATTGGCCTGTAATCATTCAGGCAGGTGGGTGGGCTCTTCTTGGGAAGAGGGACAATGGTTGTGGTCTTGAAGCAGGAGGGAATGGTGCTTTGGCTGAGGGAAAGCTTGAAGATGGTGGTGAAAACATCAGCCAGCTCATTGGCACATACTCTGAGGGCCCACCCAGGGATGTTGTCTAGTCCTGCTGCCTTCCTGCTGGGAGAACAGTAATGAACTTGAGTGAGGTAGTTGAGGTTGACCCTGACCCTGCTTTGCATCCTGGCATTTCTATCTCTATTCTTTTCTGCATCTGGAAAGTGAATTCTAGTGTTTCTGTGGACATAAGAGTAGGATTCATACATAATAATAATAATAATAATAATAATCTCATCTCATCTCATTATCTCTAGCCGCTTTATCCTTCTACAGGGTCGCAGGCAAGCTGGAGCCTATCCCAGCTGACTACGGGCGAAAGGCGGGGTACACCCTGGACAAGTCGCCAGGTCATCACAGGGCTGACACATAGACACAGACAACCATTCATACTCACATTCACACCTACGGTCAATTTAGAGTCACCAGTTAACCTAACCTGCATGTCTTTGGACTGTGGGGGAAACCGGAGCACCCGGAGGAAACCCACGCGGACACGGGGAGAACATGCAAACTCCACACAGAAAGGCCCTCGCCGGCCCCGGGGCTCGAACCCAGGACCTTCTTGCTGTGAGGCGACAGCGCTAACCACTACACCACCGTGCCGCCCATAATAATAATAATACACTTCAGGACATATACAAATATCTTAAGTTCTTTATAGTTACAAATAAAGACAGTGGCATTGTTTTAAACCCATATATGTTTTTAATATAAAATAAAATCTATATATAGGATGGAAAAGCAGCCAATGCAGCAGGCTAGGTAACTTTTTTTTTTTGTTAAACTGACACGTCTCTAGCTTCATTAAAAATCCCACCCTATGATTGATTAATTTCCTGTAACATCACATCCTGTTATTTTCCTGATGTACATTAATGTTTATATGATTAGCTAAAGTTGATAATCAAAATCTAAAGTGATATTTATGTCCACAACTATAAATGATGTTGTTTGAAAACATAAATCAGTACATACCAAAAATATCTTCATGTTCTTGTTCTAACAGGAAATGCATTCCAATGTGATTAATAATAAGAAGTGAATAATAAGTGCTATGTGTATGTAGAGCTATATTCCAGGACTAACAGCATTCTAGTTGGTGCTAAAAGGATTTGTGTAGTATTATATTGAATAGGGTTACAGCCCAGAGCAGCAAAACTTTTTTTTTTGATAGTCCAGTGGAAAAGTAAGAAATATGGAGCAGGAAAATGTAGCAGTTGAATCAGAATCACAGGGAAACAATTCATGCTTGGGTGACTGAGCACCTCACCGTTCAGTGTGACACGCCACATTTGCATTCAGACTCGCAAATCACTGCTGAGCAATCATCTGTAAACATTGCTAAATGAACCTGAACGTCCCTCTTCAAATCATTACATTATTCATCATTGTGCAATATATGCTGAAAAGCAAGATGGTCAAATAAACAGCTAAGAGCAGACTGATTCAGATTCAGAAGACCAATCTGCTAATCTGTGTTCTCTCAGTGACCACTTGGTGACACTTTTAATAAAGAAGCAGTAATGACAACAGTTCATGAGACTTCATAGCACTGACCACTCTGATCCCTGCTCCATTACAGGTTGGATTGTCAAGAGCTCTTGGCTGTTGCTGAAGGAACCTGAGATGGCTTTAACAATCAGTGCGTTTACATGCACATAGAGAAAATCGAATTTCTGCCGTAGCTCGACTGAAATCGAAGTTCTAAATGCCATGGAAACACCTTAGCTCGGCTGAAATCGAACCGAACTGGATTTCTCGTAATCGAACTACGCGACCTAGATTATGCGATTGTAGCCGAGCTACTTAGTGCATGTAAACCCTATCGAGCTACGTAGTCAAGCTACTTACTTCAGCACTGCCCCTTCCGGAAGTGATGAGTGACGAGACCACAAGCGGGAAACACAACAGCCTCGGTCGGCATGACAACAGTAGCAGAAACATGCACTTCTGGAGCAATGTCGTCGTCATTCTTCTTGTGAACACGGAACTGATAACTTTGTTTATACTCTTGAATAGCTCTTCATGACGACAACCGGAAGTGTACCAACACGATGGGGCGTGTAGCGCCACCTGTGGCTCGGGTGCACAATGTACCTCACACAATAGCTCAATTTCCTTGTGTGCATGTAGGATTGGATTTCTCTGGCACCCCTGCTGGGACCCTTAGCTCGATTACCAACAGTAGCTCGATTTGGATGTGCATGTAAACGCACTGAATGAGTGAACGTGTCAGGCCACTGACCACGTGTAGAAACCCAGCACCCTACAGGACATGCATGTCAGGAATGTTGTTCCTGATGTTGCACAATGACTACTGTAAATTCTTTCTCAAATTAACACTTTACATAAGCCTCTGCTTTGAGGTTGATATTGTATAATTTGTGAATCATTACTACAATATCGGTCTCTGAGATACTGGTATGACAAAATCTGCCATATTTGAGGGACGTATTCAGAGTCGGCATGCTCTGAATACATCCTAGAAAGGAGGTTGAGCTGGGTTTGGAGAGATGGAGGTATGCATTGGAACGAAGAGGAATGAAGGTGAGCAGTAGCAAAACAGAATACATGTGCATCAATGAGAATGGGGATGAGAGTGAGTGAAGATGCAAGGAGTAGACGTAAAGAAAGTTGGTGAATTCAAGTACCTGGGGTCAACTGTGCAGGAAAATGGGGGCTGCGATAGTGAGGTGAGAAAGAGAGTGCAGGCAGGGTGGAGCAGTTGGAGAAGGATTTCGGGAGTCATTTGTGATTGGAAAGTCCCAGCAAAAGTGAAAGGTAAGATGTATAAGACAGTAGTGAGACCAGCTGTGATGTATGGATTGGAGACCGTACCCTTAACGAAGAGACAGGAGGCAGAGTTGGAGGTGGCGGAGTTGAGGATGTTAAGGTTTGCGATGGGAGTGACAAGGTTGGACAGGATAAGGAACGAGCACATCAGAGGGACAACACATGTGGAGAGCTTGGGAATTAAGCTAAGAGAGATGAGACTGAGATGGTACGGACACATCCTGAGAAGAGATGCAGAGCATGTTGGAAGGAGAATACTGAGGATGGAGCTGCCAGGGACATGAAAACGAGGAAGGCCAAAAAGAAGATACATGGATGTGGTGAGAGAGGACATGAAAGTGGCAGGTGTGGTAGAGAAGGATGTGGAAAACATGGAGTAATAGAGATGAAAGATCCACTGTGGTGACCCCTAATCGAGAGCAGCCAAAAGAAGAAGAAGAAGAAGAAGATTCAGAGTCGGCATGCTCAAAATTTACATAAAGAAAGTTGTCTTGGGTTTAAGATACTGTCTTGCCTGATGTGGAAAAAAAAATCTTTATTTATGTCAGGGCTTGAAACATGGAAGTATAGAAAACGCTAGATTCAAACGCACAAAGGATGTACAAATAACACAGAATGAATACTAATTACACAGAACAGCGACATGCGAGTGAATAAAACAGAGGGTGGGAAACATGATGCAAGAAACAAGAAACATGAAAACAAGGACTTGGAACACAAACTAGAAATACAATGCGATTAATTAGAAATGAGGCACAAGTGATGGAGATAATTGACTGAACCAACGAAACCAATGAGCTAGGGTTTGGGTGAGGGTTTGGGTTAAGTAGGGTACACTGTCAGAAAATAAAGTACATTATTATACATACAGGATGCTTTTTGATAGAATAAAAACATGATTCCCTTCTATTCCCTTCTAATGGGTTTCATTCATTTGGCTTGAGAGCACGCAATATTGTTATCATATCGCTTATCCTACATGTATTATGTCACTCTACCCAATGGAGAATGAGCGTTGCAATATTGTAAACCATATTCATGGTTGTCAAGACAACATGACATCACATGTCAGAGACATAAAACTTCCATGCTAGCAAACGACTGTGCCAATTTGTAAACAAACATAGCCGCCAGGTTTGCGTCATTAAATATGGAAGATTTTGAGAGAATTTTGAAAGAGAAAGACGCGTTGAACACCTGAAAGGAATGTATAATAATAATAATAATAATAATCATAATAACAGGCCTAGAAATTCATATATTTTTTCACCAGCCAGCCAGACTAGTTACCTTCCAAAGTAACTAGCCAAACAGAAAATCAACTAGCCAAAATTTGTTCATGTATGAATTTTACTTCTGTCAAAAATAACACAAAAGAGAGTAGTTACCATTGTTCATGACTAATGTGCATTTATTTCAAGACCTGAGTATTTTGATACTGTTGTTAAATACATAAATGAGAACAACACAGAGCACCATAATATAATATCAACAAATAATAATATATTGGAAAACTTGGCAACTTGGTGTATGAGTATTGAAAACAAATATACTTACTATCATGACTATAGCACCCAAAATATGTCCAACATGCTTTCTGTATTTAACAATTTATGAGAGAGAAAGCATTAGGAGCTTCATATTGACTAGGAATCAACTTGAAAAAAATTAATTATTCCATAAAAATCATATCGCAGCCAAGGCCTACCCTGCTCCCACGTTTGCTTATAAGTCCTTTGTCGTTTCTCCTTCTCGTACACTTTATTGGCGGCCTTTTTCTCCTCTTCAGACCGAGGTCACTTTGTCCCTATCTCTGGTGTTTTCTGTACACCTTTCAGAAAATTCCATATCGCAACGTAGCTTTGGCAGATGTAGATGTAAACAACAACAAAAACACATGTTTAAATGGGCGATAATGTGGCCAAATTGATTGAATTTGATAACGTGATTACCACGATATTCAACGAGATGCGTTATATGCATGCGCAGTAGTGAAAAAACCGACAGCCTGACTCGTACACGATATGATTCGGAATTCTTTGGTATTTTCTGTCCTGCCGATAAACACATCGATTAACACAGACACGGCACGCGCTTAATATTGGCGGCTTTAGTTGACGGTGTGTCTGAATCTTCGCTTCATACTGTATATATTTTTTATTTTCAACTAGCCAGCTGGGCTGGCTAGTGACAGGAATTTCCCGCCAAATGACAAATTAAGTCACCTCAGGCGACCGGACCACCGCGAATTTCGAGAATAATAACAATAATATTGGATAATAATATTGAATTCCGTGAATAATAACAATAATAATAATAATATTGGCTGCCTTTTTTTCATGGTATATCAAATATATTCCATTCAGCTAGCATGATACTGAATGAGTCAAAGATGAGTTCAGTATTATGCTAGCTGAATGGAATATATCTGATATACCACTCAACAGGCGGCACGGTGGTGTAGTGGTTAGCGCTGTCGCCTCACAGCAAGAAGGTCCGGGTTCGAGCCTCGTGGCCGGCGAGGGCCTTTCTGTGAGGAGTTTGCATGTTCTCCCCGTGTCCGTGTGGGTTTCCTCTGGGTGCTCCAGTTTCCCCCACAGTCCAAAGACATGCAGGTTAGGTTAACTGGTGACTAATACCCTGTCCACACTAGGGAATTTGTACCGATACGAAACTACTTTCGTACCGCAACACCTGTCCACACTGGCAACTATACCGGTACTGTAGCGGTATAACTGTATCGGTACGAAACCCACAAATGTATGGGTTTCGTACCGGTACAGTATCGGTACTGTAGCGCTTCACTGTAGTGTGGACAGATGAAGTGGTTCTGTATTGATACAAATATAATGCGCATGAGCAATGAACCATTCCTACTTCTTCCAGGTTATTCATACAATACAATATGCACGTGCTTTCCAGCTGTAAATAAAACATCAAAATGGCTCAAAACGACCGTGGAGCTACATGGAGCAAAGAAAAAGGGGGGAGGGGGAAAGAGGGAGGAAGAAAGGAGGAAGAGGGGAAAAGGGAGAGAAAGGGATGGGAAGAGAAGGAAAGAGGGAGAAAGGGAGGGGAAGAGAAGGGAAGAGGGAGAAAGTGAGGGGGGAGAACTGCCTCGCGCGTTTTATACGATTCGACTGAATAAATGACCACCAGAAATACAGACTGTACATTGACAACAAAAAGCACACACACGTTGTTTCATCCGCCATATTCTCGGAAGGAAGTTACTCGGTAACCACGGAAACATTTCGCGCACGCACATTTCAACTTCCGTGAAAGAAAACCGCAAACATTTCTCGCTAGTGTGGACAGATGCACTAAACTGTACCGGTATACTTTGTATCGATACAGTTATACCACTTTCGTACCGGTATAAGTGTGAACACAGCATAAATTGACCGTAGGTGTGAATGGTTGTCTGTGTCTATGTGTCAGCCCTGTGATGACCTGACAACTTGTCCAGGGTGTACCCCGCCTTTCGCCCGTAGTCAGCTGGGATAGGCTCCAGCTTGCCTGCGACCCTGTAGAACAGGATAAAGCGGCTACAGATAATGAGATGAGATGAGATACCACTCAACACCAGCAAGTATTATTTAATTATTGTACCTTTAAGGGTACAATGGCTTGTCACTGGATCAGTTCCCTCTAAAGTACTTATCTGTATCTTTTATATACTGCTTGGGAACATATATGTACCTTTTTGGCCTTGAAAAGGTACAAAAGTTACCGTGAGGTCCAAAAATGAGCCCTAGGGGGTATATTAGTGTAGCTTGTACCTTGGGGGACAGAAATGGACTCCTACTGTACCCCTATTTCCAGGCTTGTAGCACTCAAGTCTGGCTCGTGAACCTAAGGACTCGTGACTTGACTTGGACTTGAGCACTGATGACTGAGACTTGGACTCGGACTCCTGCATTAACTGCATTCGGACTCATAAATTGGAGATGAGAACTCTGATTTTTTCTTGATGTTTTGTAACATTCCATAATAATTTGCCATAAGATATTTATATCTACATTAATTTTTATACTAATTTTGTGCAGGAGAATGCACATTCACGCATTAACTACATTCGGACTCGGAAATTGGAGACAAGGACTCAGATTTTTCTTTTTTTGTAACATGCCATAATAATTTGGTACAAGATATTTATATTTATAGCTACAATAATTTTTATACTAATTTTGTGCAAGAGAATGCACATTCACCTGTTCATACATCATGTTCAGGAACAAACTAACGTTAATGGCACTAAAATGCCTGGAGAGAAGCCTCTAGGATTGTTCACTTTGCTTCTACAGACTTCCCGTGCAGTGTGAAAAAACACACTGCTCTGTGTTCCATATGTAGAAGAACTATCGAGGAAACAATGGAGACAACCTCGAACTTCAATCGCCATTTGGTAAGACTCCACCCAAAGAAGGAAGTGACATGCTATGTTCATTGCCCTGTTGATAGCAGGGCTTGCTGACTGATGAACTAGCTAGTGTTAACCCTCTCTCATGTTATTTGCCCTGTTGATAGTGGGCGGGGCTTGCTGAGCAATGAACTAGCCTTTGATCTGTAGCCTATTAACTAAAATGAGGCAGTCGAGCAGTAACGTTAGTCCAACACAATAGCAGAGACGCTTTCACATAAAGGCAGCAACAGCCACCATCAAATGGTGCAGTTGGAGTCTTAGGCTACGTTTACATTACGTCGAATCAGCGGATCATCAGATTAATGTTCTTAAAACGATTCGCGTTTACACTAAAACCGTTAGCCGTGCACATAGCAATGCCAATACGCGGATACGCTCGGCTCCGCAGGCATCCTGCGCTCCAAATCACTCCGCCCTGAACAGTGAGTGCCCTCTGGAGGGTGCGCACTCCGGCCCTGCGCAGCTCACACAGCGCGCGAGTGAAGTGCACAAGCCACGATTCGGGACTGAGCCGCTGTGTGTGTGATCCCAGCGCATATCACTTACTACTTGCAAGTGGAAGGATGGCAAGCCTAAAGACAATCATAACTACACAATGGGCAGTATTTGCATCAGTATTTGCAGTATTTTCATACTTTTATACTCTTTAATGAAAGGTGATACAAGACGGAAGTCCGTGCCGTTTTTCAGCAGTCGCGTCACATGACCAACGCCAGCGAATCAGGAAGGTGGATGTCACAGTGACGTTGTCCAATGAGACGCCAGCTAGAGCTCAGCACAGCGTATCCGCGTATTTTGAATGTTTACACAGCACCGGAGCTGACACGATCTGGATTGAATACGTGGACGCTGGCGGATTCCCGTTTCCAGGCATTTCCAGGCGGTTTAATGTAAACGGACAGTGCATCCGCAAAGAAAACGAGACAGATATGGTCTAGTGTAAACGTAGCCTTATTCGTGGACTCGACTCGATATTTTCTTTAATGACTTGGACTTGAACACTGGAGACTCAAGACTGGACTTGGACTCGAGGTTTAGTGACTCGACTACAAAACTGCCTATTTCTAACAGTGTAGGAGAAAACAAAACTTAAACAATAAACAAAAATACATTGAACTACATTAAGCAGCACTTGCCATGCAACAGATACAGAAAGGGGTAATTTGGGACACTTTATTTGGACTCTAAGGAGATGATAATATTAATGACTTAAATTGTCATATTTATATATTTAACATTGTCCTTGAGCACCATTCTATCTTTTTTTGTGTGTGCATTTACAGCCAAAACATAGTTTCGGCACAGAATATTATCATTAGCTCAAACTGTTAGACAGTCACACTGGACTTAATACTGCTTCTCACATGAGCCAATATCATGCAAGAAAAAATGCGTCTAACAAGACACACATCTGTTTCAGGCAAACTTTGCCCTGGGAATGCAAATTTCTGAATAGTATTTAAGTCAATAGTAATGCCTGAGGTCTGTTTACCAATTTCAGTATTACTTCCTCACTCCTCTGAATTTTATGTTCTGTGAGCATCTTGACCTCTCTCTCATGGTCCAGATGAGGTAGCAGATGCTTCTCCTTGCACGAGTATAGTGCCTGTGCTGGTGCCAGTGTATAATCTAAAAACTTCCTGCACATTATCAGCACAAAAGGCTTCTTGTTTCCAGCTGCACTGGAAACAGGGACAGTGTCAGTTCACGTCCATGACAACTACGCAAGTTGTTTACGAGGGCAAAAGTTTGCATACGACACGGTTTTAAAATAGGGGCAAAAAAAAAGGAAAATGCACAGTTATGTAGCAGAGGCATAACAGATACCGTATGCAGAGAATAACTGGTAAGGATCAGCCAAGCAGTCTGGCAGAGTTAACGTGTAATGCGCTTGGAGTGGATATTATAGCTGAGAGGACTGAAAAGCTGCTCAGAAGATATCAGAAAGGTATCAAACAGTTATTAAGACAACAGGTAGGCATATAGTCAGGAGAGAATATTACATTTTCAAAAGGAATTACAAAGTTTTGAAATGACATTTGAAGGAACTTTCTTCACTATTAATATCGCAGCATAGCACAGAATATTGGATTGTTTTTTGTTTAAGTCATGATGAAGAAACAGTGAAACCTTTTATTAAGCATCTTGATGTAAATTAAATATTTCTCCAAGGGTGTGCAAACTTTTGCACTCCAATCTACATGACTGCCATTAAAAAATAAAAGACAAAAACTTTGTGGATGAAGTGGAGTGGGTTGAATATATTGTAGTGAAAATTGGTAATTGTGAAACAATGAAACAACCACTTTAATGGCAAACATCCTTTCAACAGCGACATGCTCTGAATAAATAACTAAAAGCAATAAAACATGTCACAATGTGTGTAAACTTTCCAAACTACAGCCCAATACCAACAAAACGAGACTTATTATTCAATTTGTGAAGCAATCAGATCTCTTGTTATTCAGCAGCAGCATTGTTGAAGTAAAATCCATCACCATTATCAATCAAAAGAGGGGTATACATGCTTTAAAATAAAAGCTTTTTTTCTTAATTGTGAAAAGAAATGTAATAAATAGAAAATAGTACTACAGTGGGCGGCATGGTGATGTAGTGGTTAGCACTGTTACCTCACAGCAAGAAGGTTCTGAGTTCAAGCCCAGTGGCTGATGGGGGCCTTTCTGTGTGGAGTTTGCATGTTCTCCCCGTGTCTGTGTGGGTTTCCTCCGGTTTCCCCCACAGTCCAAAGACATGCAGGTTAGGCTAATTGGTGGCTCTAAATTGACCGTAGGTGTGAATGTGAGTGTGAATGGTTGTTTGTCTCTATGTGTCAGCCCTGTGATGATTTGGTGACTTGTCCAGGGTGTACCCCGCCTCTCGCCCATAGCCAGCTGGGATAGGCTCCAGCTTGCGTGCGAACCTGTAGGACAGGATAAGAGGTTATGGATAATAGATAGATGGTTAGTTCTAGAGTTTGGACAAAGAGATGCCAAAGGCCTTGACCATCATATTTATAAAACAATAAAAGCACTTGAAAATTTTCAGGAGATATTTATGATCTCTGTAAATGAGTCATGCAACATTCTTTTGGAGAGTAGAGGTTGTGCTGGAAAGAAATTTATATAAAATGATTTTTAGACTCAATATAGATTGTTTTTTTCCATCCATTATCTCATCTCATTATCTGTAGCCGCTTATCCTGTACAGGGTCGCAGGCAAGCTGGAGCCTATCCCAGCTGACTATGGGTGAGAGACACCCTGGAAAAGTCACCGGATCATCACAGGGCTGACAGATAGAGACAAACAACCATTCGCACTCACATTCACACCTACGGTCAATTTAGAGCCACCAATTAGCCTAACCTGCACGTCTTTGGATTGTGGGGGAAACCGGAGCACCCGGAGGAAACCCACACAGACACGGGGAGAACATGCAAACTCCACACAGAAAGGCCCTTGCTGGCCACTGGGCTCGAACCCAGGACCCTCTTGCTGTGAGGCGACAGTGCTAACCACTACCCCACCGTGCCACCTGCATTGTTTTTTTGAAGAGCAATATTCAGTTTGGATTAATATAATATCATATTGAAGAAGCCTTTATTTGTCACACCTACACTTAAGCACAGTGAAATTCCTCCTCTGCATTTAACCCATCTGAAGCGGTGAACAGATGCATGCACACACAAGTGAGCAATGATCACACACACATGCCCAGAGCAGGGGGCAGCTATGCTACAGTGCCCGGGGAGCAGTTGGGGGTTAAGTGCCTTGCTCAAGGGCACTTCAGCCCAAGGCTGCCCCATGTTAACCTAACCGCATGTCTTTGGACTATGGGGAGAAACCAGAACACCCAGAGGTGACCCATGCAAACATGGGGAGAACATGCAAACTCCACACAGAAAGTCCCCCGTCAGCTGCTGGGCTTGAACCCAGAACCTTCTTGCTGTAAGGCGACAGTGCTAACCACTACACCACCATGCCGCCATATTAATTAATATCATGTCAGTCATATATGTTTAAGTACAATATTTTCTACTTTATTCACAATATAATTTACAATATTTATTTACAATATTTTCTACTTTGTACTTTTATTTTCTACTTTCTGCTTTGTACAATATAATTTTTTCTTGTTTTTTTTATTTTTTTTTTATTTTTTAAATGTGCCTCACATACAGTCTACACACCGCCATGTTGGAACTGAATTTCCCTTCAGAGATTATTAAAGCTTATCTTATCTCATGCTATCTTATCTTAAGGCATACAGCAATCATTCCGTGTAGCTACAAACTAAAATAAATAAATAAATGAAAATGAAAACACTATTTGCCTGGTGTAGTCTTACAATAAAGCACAAAATACATCCTGTCCCAAAGGCATGTGTTAACTCTCTACAGCACAAAACCCATCAGACTGCTGGCATGATCTCACCTGTGGGGTCGTTTAGTAAGGAGCCGAGAGCACCAGTGATGTAATCGGCTTTAGAGACAGACGAGCTGCTCATTGCACTCATCCCAGGTGTTGTCGTCCAGCTGCTTGGGTTGGCAGAAAAGCAAAGTGACGCCGTGTTCTATTCATCACTATCACCACACGAGGAGACAGAAATGGAAGTCTCACTCATCTAAAAGATGAGACATAACAAGCTCAATCAAACTCTAACAACCTATAGCCACGATCAAGCCATTTCTATTCCAGCTGTTATATACAGTAAAAGACTGTTAATACTGGAGAGTAGTATATGAGGAAGAAGATATTGACAAAGCATACAGTGGATTCCTAAATATCTTTAAAACACTATATGATAAAACCTGTCCTGTAAGGAAATACAATGATGGACAAAAACAAGCAAATGGTCCATGGATCACCAAAGGATTAAAAAATGCCTGTAAAAAAAAGAACACGCTGTATAGACAATTCATAAAAAAAAAAGAACTTTGGAGGCAGAAATTAAATATAAAAAATACAAGAATAAATTAACCAACATTATGAGGACATGTAAGAAGGAATATTATAATAAATTATTAGATAGTAATAAAAATAACATGAAGGGGTTATGGAATGTACTGAATAGTATTATTAGGAATAGAGCTAAAAACAAAAACACAAGCTACCCTGATCATTATATTGAGAATGACAGATCAATAAATAATATGGAGGAAGTGGTAAATGGTTTTAATAGATTCTTTGTAAATGTGGGATCAGATTTGGCAGAAAAGATTCAGGATACAGACACACCTGGAGGGGCGGAGGCTGCTCGATGGGAGAGAAATCCTAAATCTATATTCCTTGGTGCAGTTGGCATAAAAGAGGTCATAGACATTGTAAGGAGAAGTGAAAGTAAAACCTCCACTGACTGGAATGATATTGATATGAGTTTAATAAAAAAAGTTATTGAAGAAATTGCAGAACCATTTACTCACATATGTAATATGTCTTTTCAATCTGGTAAATTTCCAAACAACATGAAAATAGCTAAAGTTATACCTTTATATAAATGTGGAGATAGACACCATTACACAAATTACAGGCCAGTTTCTTTACTCTCTCAGTTCTCCAAGATCCTCGAAAAACTGTTCACAGCAAAACTAGACAACTTCATTGAAAAATATAAACTTTTAGCTGACAGTCAGTACGGATTCCGGAAAGACAGATCAACAACCCTGGCATTAATGGAACTTATCGAGAAAATCACAAATGGTATAGACAATAAAAAACATGCTATGGGAATTTTCATAGATCTAAAGAAAGCATTTGATACAATAAATCACGACATTCTATTCAAAAAATTAGAGAGGTATGGTATCAGAGGGGTTGGTTTGGACTGGGTGAGGAGCTACTTAAGTAACAGGCAACAATTTGTAAAAATTGGAGATCACACATCTGAGTATATGCCCATAACATGTGGAGTACCGCAAGGGTCTGTCTTAGGTCCTAAACTGTTTATATTGTACATTAATGATTTATGTAATGTATCAAGTATAATGAAATGCATATTATTTGCTGATGATACAAACATCTTTTGCACCGGGGACAATGCACAGCAGTTTATGGAAACAATCACAACCGAAATGAATAAATTAAAAAGGTGGTTTAACGTAAACAAATTGTCATTGAATTTGAGTAAAACAAAGATTATGTTATTTGGAAAATATAAGTCGAACCCTCAAGTTGAATTGAAAATTGACAACATAACCATAGAAAGAGTGTATGAAATAAAATTTCTGGGTGTGATTGTTGATCATAAAGTCTGCTGGAAACCACATATTAATCATGTTAAAGCAAAAATAGCAAAGATTACTGCAATTTTGGGGAAATCAAGACACATTCTGAACTATAAATCACTACATACTCTGTATAATGCACTCATACTTCCATATCTGAGCTAGTGTGTGGAGATATGGGGTAATACCTACAAATCTAACCTGCAGCCGTTATGCACATTACAAAAAAGAGCAATAAGAATTGTCAATAATACGGGATATCTTGAGCATACAAACACATTATTCGTAAAAGCACACACTCTGAAATTCACGGATCTGGTTAAACACAAGACTGCACAAATTATGTATAAAGCAAGACATACCGGTAACCTTCTTCCGGGTGAGGTACAAAATACGTTTATGGAAAGGCAGGGTGGGTATAACCTGAGAGGGGAAATGAATTTTAAGAGAGTAAATGTTAGAACTATGAAAAGTATGTGCTTAACAGTCTGTGGGGTGAAACTGTGGAATGGTCTGGAAAATGAAGTCAAAAATAGCACCAACATAAAACTGTTTAAAAAATTATATAACATGTTAATAAAAATACATGAGAATGAGGACAGGCAGACTATATAGGTGATGATGAAATTGAGAGTAAGTCTGTGACTGGTCTCCTTGTATTTAGTGTATAGCTATAGGTATGTGTATATGTATGTACTGTATATATGTATTGTATGTGTGTCTATATGTATAACATAAGTATCTGTATATATGATTTGATTTGGTCGATATTATACCATGTCGGTATGTTTTGGTATGTTGGTATGTTTTCTTTTTTGTTTATTGCTTTTGTTTTCTTTTGTATATATAGTTTATTATGGTGAAAAGTGACATTTGATTAGCGGTGGTATAGAGGGTTAGGATTGGATAAGTTATTACTTCTTCCTAATCCTTTCTGAACATTGTTATGTTATTGCCTTGTGGCTACGCTATTCTGTTTGTTTATAACGATGTTTTGATTATTGCATTTTTTATTTAAATTTTTATTTTTATATCTTCTTTATTGTTCAGAATAAAGTAATCAATCAATCAATCAATCAATCAATCAATCAATCAATAATATCATTAAAAGATTCAGAGAGTCTGGAGACATCTCTGTATGCAAGAGACAAGGCTGAAAACTGACATTGGATACCTGTGATCTTCAGGCCCTCAAGAGACACTGCATTTAAAGTAGACATGTGTCTGTAGTGGAAATCACTGTATGGGCTCAGGAACACTTCAGAAAACCATCATCTGTGATTCTGAATTCATTACTGCATCCATAAATGCCAGTTAAAACCAGATATAAACAATATCCAGAAACACCGCCACCTTCTCTGGGCCTGAGCTCTTTTATGATGGACTGAGGCAAAGTAGAAAATTGTCCCGAGGTCTGATGAATCAAAAGTAGAAATTCTTTTTAGAAATCATGGACACCATGTCCTCCAGGCTAAAGAGGAGAGGGACCATCAGGCTTGTTGTCAGTACGCAGTTCAAAAGCCAGCATCTGTGGTGGTATGAGGGTGCATTAGTGCACATGACTTGGGTAGCTTGTACATCTGGGAAGGCATCATTAATGCTGAATGATATACACGAGGCTAAGTCAAAATGTTCTAAGACAAATTGAAAAAAAATCTTTATTTATGAAAATAACAAAGCTAATTCTCTACATATCCTCCATTTAAGTCTAAACACTTCTGCAAGTGATGTTTCCATCAGAGAATTCCTTCTTTGTATTCCTTTTTTTTTTAATTATTTTGAAATTATAACATCTGTCTTAGAACTTTTTGACTTACCCTCATACAGTGGTGCTTGAAAGTTTGTGAACCCTTTAGAATTTTCTATATTTCTGCATAAATATGACCTAAAACATCATCAGATTTTCACACAAGTCCTAAAAGTAGATAAACAGAACCCAGTTAAACAAATGAGACAAAAATATTATACTTGGTCATTTATTTATTGAGGAAAATGATCCAATATTACATATCTGTGAGTGGCAAAAGTATGTGAACCTCTAGGATTAGCAGTGAATTTGAAGGTGAAATTAGAGTCAGGTGTTTTCAATCAATGGGATGACAATCAGGTGTGAGTGAGCACCCTGTTTTATTGAAAGAACAGGGATCTATCAAAGTCTGATCTTCACAACACATGCTTGTGGAAGTGTATCATGGTACAAACAAAGGAGATTTCTGAGGACCTCGGAAAAAGCGTTGTTGATGCTCATCAGGCTGGAAAAGGTTACAAACCCATCTCTAAAGAGTTTGGACTCCACCAATCCACAGTCAGACAGATTGTGTACAAATGGAGGAAATTCAAGACCATTGTTTCCCTCCCCAGGAGTGGTCGACCAACAAAGATCACTCCAAGAGCAAGGCGTGTAATAGTCGGCAAAGTCACAAAGGACCCCAGGGTAACTTCTAAGCAACTGAAGGCCTCTCTCACATTGGTTAATATTAATGTTCATGAGTCCACCATCAGGAGAACACTGAACAACAATGGTGTGCATGGCAGGGTTGCAAGGAGAAACCCAAGAACATTGCTGCTCTTCTGCAGTTTGCTAAAGAACACATGGACAAGCCAGAAAGCTACTGTAAAAATGTTTTGTGGACGGATGAGACCAAAATAGAACTTTTTGGTTTAAATGAGAAGCGTTATGTTTGGAGAAACAAAACCACTCCATTCCAGCATAAGAACCTTATCCCATCTGTGAAACATGGTGGTGGTAATATCATGGTTTGGGCCTGTTTTGCTGCATCTGGGCCAGGACGGCTTGCCATCATTGATGGAACAATGAATTCTGAATTATACCAGCGAATTCTAAAGGAAAATGTCAGGACATCTGTCCATGAACTGAATCTCAAGAGAAGGTGGGTCATGCAGCAAGACAATGACCCTAAGCACACAAGTCATTCTACCAAAGAATGGTTAAAGAAGAATAAGTTAATGTTTTGGAATGGCCAAGTCAAAGTCCTGACCTTAATCCAATCAGAATGTTGTGGAAGGACCTGAAGCGAGCTGTTCATGTGAGGAAACCCACCAACATCCCAGAGTTTAAGCTGTTCTGTACAGAGGAATGGGCTAAAAGTCCTCCAAGCTGGTGAGCAGGACTGATCAACAGTTACTGGAAACGTTTAGTTGCAGTTATTGCTGCACAAGATGGTCACACCAGATACTGAAAGCAAAGGATCACATAGTTTTGCCACTCACAGATATGTAATATTGGATCATTTTCCTCAATAAATAAATGAGCAAGTATAATATTTTTGTCTCATTTGTTTAACTGGGTTCTCTTTATCTACTTTTAGGACGTGTGAAAATCTGATATTGTTTGAGGTCATATTAATGCAGAAATATAGAAAATTCTAAAGGGTTCACAAACTTTCAAGCACCACTGTACACGTTTCAGAGCAATATGCTGCCATCCAGACAAAATCTTTTTCAGGGAAGGCCTCCCTTCTTTCAGCAAGACAATGCTAAACTGCTTTCTGCACATATTAAAACTGCATGGCTCTGTAGTAAGAGAGTCCGGGTGCTAAACTGGCCTGCCTGCAGTCCAGACCTGTCTCCCATTTAAAACATTTGGTGCATTATGAAATGCAAAATACAACAAAGGAGACCCCGAACTGTCGAGCAACTGAAATTGTATATCAGGCAAGAATGGGACAACATTTATCTTCCAAAACTACAGCAATTGGTCTCTTCAGTTCCCAAACATTTACAGAGTGCTGTTAAAAGTAGAGGCGATGCAACACAGTAGTAAACACGCCCCTGTCCCAATGTGTTGGTGATTTCAAATTCAAAATGAGCATATATTTTTCAAAAAACAATAAAATTTCTCAGTTTCAGCATTTCATATGTTGTCTTTATACTATTTTCAATGAATTTTAGGGTTTCCATGATTTGTAAACCATCATGTTCTGTTTTTTATTTACATTTTACACAGTCTCCCAACTTTATGGAATTGGTGTTATACATTTACTTATGTTCATACCATTTAGCAAACATTGAGAGTGACCGAGGTTCTGTGTGGTTACCATTAAAACATGCTCGTATAACCAGGTCAGAATTTAAGAATACTCTTACACTAAAACTCTGTTAGAGAGTTAGTATGAGTTGGTACAGTAACAGAAGCAGTGCACCTTTCTGTATTCTTATTTTTAATGTTTAATGATGATGTGGGAGAACATGGTGTGGTTGAAAACAAGCAGAAAACTGGAATTCTGGATCCATTACAGAGGTCTGACAAAACGCAGATGAAGAACTGCCAGGTACGATTTGCAGTAGTGCAATCCAGGTATGACAAGGAACTAAACAACCATCTGAGTGGCCTCTGTGGAGAGAAATATCTGGATCTTCCTGATGTCTTAAAGGAGAAACTTTGTGATGAAGAATATGATGTTTGAAATGGCAAAGTTTCTTGTTGCCTCGATGGATGTAGTTATATCTGATCTACGTGTATCTGATAGCTTCTGATCATGTGACTCTTTTTCAAGCATAAGACTAATATTTAAACGTCAGCTAATCCTGTAGATATGACTGATTTATAGCAGTGTAAACAGCATTATGGATGATTGGAGTGTTTTTGGAAGACTTGAACAAACCCCATGAATTTAAAAACATTTTCTTCTTAACATGGCATATTTTAGAACGAAATACAGTATTTTGGTGTGAAATAAAGTGTTTATGGATGACCAAGGTGCAGCAGGTAGCATTTTCATCTCAGTCCCTGGTTCAGCTTATGTTATTGTCTGTGCAAAGTTTCTGTTCATGTTCTCCACATGTTCGTGTAGGTTTCCTCCAGGTTTTCTGATTTCCTCCCAAAAACATGCCAACTGATTGTTGATTTGGTTATTTTAACTTACCCCAGGTGTGAATGTATGTGAGCATGCTGCCCTGTAATGGACTGGCATCCCATCCTTCCTCAGGACCATACTCCCAGGATAGGTTCTGAATCCACAGCAATCCAGGCCAAGTGCTTACTGAAGATGACTGAATGATGATGATGATGATGATGATTTTAGTGGACTGGGGGGTTTGGTTTTATACCAATGAATTAGGCATAGAAGAAGAAGCCTTTGTCACATGTACACTATTGCACAGTGAAATTCTGAAGTAGTGAACACACACACACACACACACACACACACACACACACACACACACACACACACACACACAGTGAGCAATGAGCACACACACCTACCACCTACAGTGCCCATGGAGCAGTTGGGGGTTAGGTGCCTTGCTCAACCCTTATCAAAAAGAAGTATACTTCAAGCTCATTTTATTAAGAATACTTAAGTAAAGTTAAAGTATATTTCCTTAAGTATACTTTTGTGTACCAAGTATACTGATATCAATGTACTTACAGTATACTTGTAAGTAAACTAATCTAATACTTCTTGGGACTAAATTGGCCCACTTTTAGTTTATAAAAAGTATTTACTTTAAGTCTAAGAGAAGTAAACTTTGAGTATACAACTAGAATTTTTTATTTTGTACTGCAAGTATACCACAAGTAAACTTATATACTAATCGTTTACTAGTTCTATACTTGTAGTCCACTCTTTAGTTTACAAACACATACTTCATAGTATACTGGAAATATCCTAGGAGTTTACTTGTTTTATACTTCTAGTCCACTTTTAGTTTACTAAAGTATACTTTGTAGTATACTGGAAATATACTATTGGTTTACTTGTTACACACTTCTAGTCCACTTTTTAGTTTATAAAAGTATACTTTATAGCATATTGGAAATATACTATTAGTTACTGGTTATATACATCTAGTCCACTTTTTAGTTTAGAAGTATACTGCAGTTACCCTTCTAGGTATACTATTAGTTTTCTAGCCCAAACCCTTACCTCATGCACACTACCAGTAGACAACTTAAGTGTTTTGTACCTTAAGTTACAATGAAGTTATAAAGTTCAGAATTCACAAAATAACAACAGATATTCAGGATTAAGAACATATTCATTTCTTTAAAAATCAAAGTTTACTACAGGGCAAGTCCACTTAAACATAAGGTACAAATATTTTAATACTTTATTACACTTTTGTGAAGTATATCTTGATCAAAAGTTTAAGTATAAGCTTAATATACTTAGACTTTTTTATATACTTTTCAGTATAAGCCAAGTATACTTATGTATAACTTTATTAAGTATATATCTGATAAGTAAATAAAAAGTAAACTGAAAGCACACTCTCTTTAGTTTAAAAGAAGTCTACTAAAAGCACACTTGAATAAACTTCTTTTTTGTAAGGGAAGGACACTTCAGACATGATCCAGAGGGAGGGCAAAGTGCTGTTCATTCATTCAACTCACTTCACATTTTTTCTACCGGTCCTGGAAATCAAACCAGCAACCCTTTGGCCCCAAGGCTGCTTCTGTAACCTATGATATCTCAACATCATGTAGACATCACTTGGCTGTATGTAGTTAACTGGTATATGTAAGAAATAGGACTTAATGGATAAAAAGATAATAATAATAATAAAATAAAATGTATTCCCCTCAGCCAGACTCTAACCTGATGACATTTAGGGAAAAAAAAAATGTTGAAATGGAGCAGTTTTGCTGGATGAAATCTTGATCTGTGTGGGAGTGATGTTTATATCTGATGGCTAAATGATGCAATTTTCTTAAAAATTAAATCAGAGCAGTTGAATATAGACCTAAGTGGGTTGTTTAAAAAAAAAAATCTCCCAGTGCTATGGTACAGGTGACATGTCTATAAATCAGTTTCTCATAACTGATGAAATAAAAACTCGGAGTAATACGTGTATTACGAACAAATGAAGTTTAGATAGTTGGTGCCTTTCTTCTCCTCACAGTTACTAAAACAAGGCAAGTTTTTACAGGCTTAAACTCTGCTGTTACTTTTCCAAAAGGTTATTCAAAGTGGGTCTTGTGGAACTTTGGGTAGGTCTGAAAGTTCAGGATTGCTGAGGTTCATCACTTTGTTCCTCACTTTGTACTTCATTACAGCCAAAGCCTCTGTCAACACATTGCTTGCAATTACTGTGATTTTCCTTTTCTTCCTCCTCCCAATTCAGGCCCTCCAAAAATTGTTGGAGTCCACAAATTCAGCTTAGTGAAACGCAGCTCCAGCTTCCTGACGCCCACAATACGAGATCTTTGGCCCGTCTTTGAAGAGGATTAATTTGTGGCCACAGCAGCTTTGGCACATTCCCGTTTGAGCACACACAGCGCTAAAAGCGTGCTAATAATTTCTGTAGTTATATGCTTCTAAGTTTAACTTTCTCAGCCTTGTTTCCATGGCAGCATCACAACAGTTGTCACTGAAAAAAGAATACGTGATAATTACTTTGTTAAATAGTACCATTGGAAAAAAAAGGCTCATTATGAAAAGCTGCTTGCAAAAATATCTTCACACCATCACCTTCAGCGAAAGTTTTTCATACAAACTCTTTTTACCTTCATGTACTCTGACAATTAAACTCTCATTGATATCTGTGAAGAAAGTAAGGATAAGAAAACAACCTATTTGCATCAAACCATAACTTAACGTTAACAGCACTGAGTCACTCACATTATATAATGTGTTGTGTGTGCTTATTATTATTGTTGTTGTTTTTCTGCTCTCAAATGCACTATAAAGTTCAGGATAAAGTTTAACTTGTGGTGCAGCAATTATAGCCTTGTTACACAAATCTGCTTCATAATTAGCAAAATAAATAATAATAATAATAATAATAATAATAATAATGAAACTATTAAATTTCTTTGAACCTTAGGCTACTAGTTGTAGCTTACTCCTAAGGACAAACCCGGTTTTAACATCTATATACCAAGAAATGTAGTAGTAATAATAATAATAATAATAATAATAATAATAATAATAATGAAGAGGTCTGGAGTTACATCTGGACCTAAAGCGTGATATTGGCATGTGGAGACTGTTGTGTCTCAACACATGGACCAAAGAAGAGTCAGTGCCACTAAACAGATCATGAAACAGAACAATTCGTGACTTCAGAACTGAACAGTGGGCGTATAAATATTAAACATATGCTCACTTCTTAGATGTTTTAAACTCTTGCTTTTCTTTCCATATTATTTTCAGTTTACCTTTGCATTTCAGTTTAGCGTTTTAATTCCTATGAATTTTAATTAAAGACATATTTTGGGATTGATTTGAGATGGGGATTGATTGAGACGATGCTGGACGGTATTTGTGTCCTTCATGGCTTATATGTGAATTTGATGCCATAAATAAAGACATTTCTCTGTTTGCTATAATGATTGGGGCATTTGATTTAATCAGCTGGGATTTGATTTAATAGCAAGGGACATGGGAGATTCAGATCACACCAGATCAAAGCACACCTTTCCACCTCACTCTGGTCATCAAGAGCTTGTCAACAAATTGATGATTTTAATCATTACCCAGATTTTCAATTGATTTTTAAAGAATATATAAACAATATATATATTCTATACACACTCGATAGACCATCAGCTTGTACTTATTTTGTTTCACTTGATTTGGAAGGTGCAGTTTATAGATGTTGACATTCAGTAGATCCTTCCAAGCGTCATCATGTTTTCAAATTCAGTTCATGCGGAATCTATTAACACATTTTTATCACATGTTGAAAGATATACAAATCTTTTGAGATGACATTGTACATTCAATTATCGAAGTAAAGTGAATTGAGATATTTTTAGTCATTTTTAATCTAGAAAAAAATGGAAAGTTCTGGAAGTTATGTATCTTGATCTTTACAGAAAAACACACACACACATTGCATCCATAGAGAATTCATGGGATAATGAAGTGCTTTAAAGGAAATATCTTGCAAATAAACAAATTGAGCTCAAAGTCGGTCTTTATGTCTGTCCTTTTATAAAAAAGCTACATGTTGAATTTGTTCTTAACGATATAACCACTAAAGTGATGAAAATAGACGAGACTATTTTTTGTCAGGGAGGCCGCCATAACTCCATCGTGCATGATGTGATTTTCTGCGAGCACAGCGGAGGTGTACAAGTGCATGCTATCCAAGACTATCGTATAATATTATGGTCTAGCGTGAAGTTTGAAAATTACATCACTGAAATGTTGAAGGAAGAATTAAATAAATGTCTAAAGCTATTCTATACCTCGGCATGACAGTAAGACGGCACTTTCTACAAAAAAACAAACAAAAAAACCCCCCCAAAAACCCAACACTAAAGTCAATTCGTGCAGCCATCGATAGGTTTTTAAGAATTCTGCCTAACAAAGCCTTTACAATAGCTGTTGACCCAACATTTTCAGAAGTAAATTTGTCAGACATTTTGTATAAAGTTTTTATTTATCGAATTTGCAAAAATGAAAACTAAAAATGCTCTGTTTCTCAAAATGCAGTGAATGTGGATATAATAAAACAATTATTCCACTCAATCTCATCGTACATGGCTTATAGCCAACGAGGCGTTACACTCAGCTCATGTACGACTCGATTTCGTGGAATAAGTGTTACATGTTCCGATAATTAAGTGTGCAGGAAGTTGATGAATTCTGGAAAGGGGTTTGGGACTATTGGGGAAATATTTTAAATTTAGGTTACGAAACAGAAAAATATTAACTAATTAATCACTTCATAAAGTAGTTTTATGTCTGGAATAAGGGGGAGCCATGGCCTAATGGTTAGGGAAGCAGCTTTGGGAACAAAACATTGCTGGTTTGATACCCTAGACCAGCAGGAACGGCTGAAGTGCCCTTGAGCAAGGCACCTAACCTCAGGCTGCTCTGGGTATGTTGTACATCACTCTGGATAAGAGCATCTGCTAAATACCTGTAAAGATTTTGTTCACATATTCGAATACTGTATGAAAGATACATACCAGACTAAAGGTAAAAAGCATGTCCCTTATATTGTACCACCAGTGTGACAAGGAAAGGAAAACAATTTTCTCTGGGTCATATGTATGTACATGACAATAGCAAAATGTGACTGATGCACCCAGAAAATGAGCTTGTAATACGTCTGACATTAAAGCTCAATTTATTAAGGCTGTAGCTCATCACAGAAACTGCGCCTGGAATCAGGTACTAAATCTCTTCCTCGTATGGCACAAATTGCCCTCCTTCCATTTTACACAATTTTCACCTGCACCACTACATACAGGAACACTCTGTTAAAGACTGTAGCTCATCTCTTGCTATGCACAGTTTATTCCCCCCCCCCCGTAATAGCCCCCCTTCTGACCAAATCCACCACCCTCCTGTTATTCGGGTGGTAGCTCATTCTCAGCACTTCTTTTCTGTGCCAAAAACAGGGTTGGTTAAATCTCAAATCCAATATGCTACAGTACGGAGCTGGAGCACTGTCACGGTCCTCTCATGTCCTCTAACACACAGCACCGTACACCTTCTCTCTGCAGATATTAAAAGCTTATTGTGGAAGTGAATTTTGTGTATTCTGGGTAAATTATTGTGCCCAGTATATCTTTCTACAGCGCAAGTTTCTTCTTTTTCACTCATGCTTTCAATGAAGCTGTGTTTGTCTTTGCAAAGAGCATACACTTCCCTTATTGAGTTGCACCACAATAAATGACCTTCCCCTGTATGTGTTTTTGTTTTAAATATAGACAGGGGAAGAGTCTAGATCTAGGAATATAGGCATATAAATGCAATCGTCACAGGAAATATTTTAGATTTGAACCCAACTTTTTCAAAACTTTTAATCATTGCCAATTCTTGCCAGTTGACAATTTAAGATTCATATTGAATGTATTGACTCATTCTTCATTGGCATTTTTTTTTGTCTTACCTTCTTTCATCATGTTTAACACTAGTGGGATTTCGGCCTTGCATCATCTCTACCTAAAGAGACCGATGCAGCAGCACTTTTGTCCTTTAATCTCTCCAACTCCGCCATCAATTACATTGTGCTTGCCATCTCACAGATCACCAGAGATGGACAAAGTACCCAACTTCATTACTTAAGCCAAAGTACAGATCCCACTGGTTAAATGTTACTCCAATACAAGTGAAAGTTGTCCAGTCAAATTTTTACTTAAGTTAAAGTACTGAAGTACTTGCTTTTAAAAATACTTAAGTATTAAAAGTACATTTTCTGTCAACGCATCATTGTATTATTGCCACAACGCCTACAATACCTAATGGTGTTAACAAAGACAGAAATGTGAATTCACAAAATGAACACATGCGGTGCCATCACGATGGTTTAACATTAAGCTAGCTAGTCAGTGACGCTCCACCTGACATGCTAGCAAACTCTTTTCAAACTCGAAATCATATTGGGTAGCTAATGTTACTAGAAAAGAAAGATTTCTACATTCTGTTTATTTGGCAAGATTATGCTAAAACATATTTCTGAAAGCACTTAAAATAAGTTAACGTTATTCATGTTAGCATAACTCCATTTTTACATGCTAACTAACAGTGTCCAAGTTAACTAGCTGTGTTATCGTTAGCCGTGGACAAGGCGATGGCAACTTGGTAGGAAAATCCATAGAAAGTCATTTGACTAACCAGACTGCATAGCTATTGCAACATAATTGCTAGCGCTAAAAGCACAGACAACTTCATTGCAAGCTTTCTCTTGGAATAAAACGTTTATATACCTCAATATGCTTCTGCAGGTTGGATGGCGAGTTTTTGTAGGCCGTGATGTGGTTTGTTTTCAGCAAACAAAGAAAACATTTAAAATGAAACGAATCTTTAATCCTTTCAGAAAACTGAAACATGCGTTCTAGGAATGGCCATGGGTGCTTGCATTCCTCAAAAGAACCACCTCCTTCCATTCTGCCATGAACTGATCATGTTCAAATAATGCTGTGGAGAAATCATTGATCTTGATTTTATATGGATGTGACGTGACCCTAGGGATTACTGATAGGCTGTCTCAGTGTCACCTGCGAAAAAAAAACCAATCATGTTTTGGAAAAGAAAACAAAAAACATCCACTTTCAAAGCCACTTCATAGTAACAAGTAGCGAGGACCTTGACAGAAATGGAGTGGAGTGAAAAGTACAATATTTGCCTTTCAAATGTAGTGAAGTTAAAGTCATAAGGTTCCAAAAAAATGTATACTCAAGTAAAGTCCAGATACTCAAAAAGTGTACTTAAGTATAGTACTCAAGTAAATTTACAGTGGTGCTTGAAAGTTTGTGAACCCTTTAGAATGTTCTATATTTCTGCATAAATATGACCTAAAACATCATCAGGTTTTCACACAAGTCCTAAAAGTAGATAAAGAGAACCCAGTTAAACAAATGAGACAAAATATTATAGTTGGTCATTTATTTATTGAGGAAAATGATCCAATATTACACATCTGTGAGTGGCAAAAGTATGTGAACCTCTAGGATTAGCAGTTAATTTGAAGGTGAAATTAGAGTCAGGTGTTTTCAATCAATGGGATGACAATCAGGTGTGAGTGGGCACCCTGTTTTATTTCAAGAACAGGGCTCTATCAAAATCTGATCTTCACAACACATGTTTGTGGAAGTGTATCATGGCACGAACAAAGGAGATTTCTGAGGACCTCAGAAAAAGTGTTGTTGATGCTCATCAGGCTGGAAAAGGCTACAAAACCATCTCTAAAGAGTTTGGACTCTACCAATCCACAGTCAGAAAGATTGTGTACAAATGGAGGAAATTCAAGACCATTGTTACCCTCCCCAGGAGTGGTCGACCAACAAAGATCACTCCAAGAGCAAGGCATGTAATAGTTGGTGAGGTCACAAAGGACCCCAGGGTAACTTCTAAGCAACTGATGGCCTCTCTCACATTGGCTAATGTTAATGTTCATGAGTCCACCATCAGGAGAAGACTGAACAACAATGGTGTGCATGGCAGGGTTGCAAGGAGAAAGCCACTGCTCTCCAAAAAGAACATTTCTGCTCATCTGCAGTTTGCTAAAGATCATGTGGACATTTGAAAAATGTTTTGTGGATGGATGAGACCAAAATAGAACTTTTTGGTTTAAATGAGAAGCGTTATGTTTGGAGAAAGGAAAACACTGCATTCCAGCATAAGAACCTTATCCCATCTGTGAAACATGGTGGTGGTAGTATCATGGTTTGGGCCTGTTTTGCTGCATCTGGGCCAGGATGGCTTGCCATCATTGATGGAACAATGAATTCTGAATTATACCAGAAGGAAAATGTCAGGACATCTGTCCATGAACTGAATCTCAAGAGAAGGTGGTTCATGCAGCAAGACAACGACCCTAAGCACACAAGTCGTTCTACCAAAGAATGGTTAAAGAAGAATAAAGTTAATGTTTTGGAATGGCCAAGTCAAAGTCCTGACCTTAAGCCAATCCAAATGTTGTGGAAGGACCTGAAGCGAGCAGTTCATGTGAGGAAACCCACAACATCCCAGAGTTGAAGCTGTTCTGTATGGAGGAATGGGCGAAAATTCCTCCAAGCTGGTGTGCAGGACTGATCAACAGTTACCGGAAACATTTAGTTGAGTTATTGCTGCACAAGGGGGTCACACCAGATACTGAAAGCAAAGGTTCACATACTTTTGCCACTCACAGATATGTAATATTGGATCATTTTCCTCAATAAATAAATGACCAAGTATAATATTTTTGTCTCATTTGTTTAACTGGGTTCTCTTTATCTACTTTTAGGACTTGTGTGAAAATCTGATGATGTTTTAGGCCATATTTATGCAGAAATATAGAAAATTCTAAAGAGTTCACAAACTTTCAAGCACCACTGTACTTCACTACTGTCCACCTCTGCAGACCACTAACTAGCTGAACCTCTGCTGTAACTCAGTGTAACTGTATTGAACGGTGTTTAATGCTGGCTTCATGACCTGACATTGAATTTCTCATGAATATGACATTGAATGTCGAGTGAGAAAAAAAAGCTAATGATTCTTTCGGTTGTTTTTAGGAACTAACAGCGAAATCCTGACCATGTGACATCATTGACTACTTTCACATTACCCATAATCCTTTGCACTTTGGGGGGGTAACCAGGCACTATATTTGTTTACTAAGTCAGATAACCTCAGTCATTTCTTTGAATTCACATGGGGAAAACGACTTTTCCTGATTTAAACTTTTATAGAGTACCCAAAGAGGCTAAGCATCAAAAAGTGCATTTAGACAGAATTCGCCATCAATTTTACACTGACAGACAACATACGGCTGTGTTCTGCACACTTCAGTGGTGGAGTAAAGTCTGATGATCCAGGTAACGAAGCCTACAGCCCCTCTGTCTTTATGTTTAGTCATAAAAAGTGTGAAAACCGAAAAACAAGGACAAGTCAAAGAACTGAAAATGACAACTTTATTGAAGGGTCAAATCCCAAAACAAAGCGCAAACAATGCAGTATAAGGTGGTGTTTACATTAGACCGTATCCGTATCATTTTCGTCGCGGATGCACTGTCTGTGCACATTAAAACGCTGGGAAACGACTCCACAGGCGGAACAGTTTGAATCTGCCAGGGCCCACGTATTCAACCCAGTACGTATCTGATCCGGTGCTGTGTAAACATTGAGGAACGAGGATACGCAGTGCTGAGCTCTAGCTGACGTCGTCATTGGACAACGTCACTGTGACATCCACCTTCCTGATTCGCTGGCGTTGGTCATGCCACGTTGGTCATGTGACGCGACTGCTGAAAAACGGCGCGGACTTCACTTCCTGCTATTTGTCCCGAATCACTGCTCATGCGCTTCACTCGCGCGCTCTGTGAGCTGCGCAGGGCCGGAGTGCGCACCCTCTAGAGGGCACTCGCTGTTCAGGGCGGAGTGATTTGGAGCGCAGGATGCCTGCGGAGCCGAGCGTATCCGTGTATTGGCGTTGCTGTGTGCACGCAAATTGTGTATTGGCGTTGCTGTGTGCACGCGAATCATTTTAAAAACGTTAATCTGATGATCCGCTGATACGGTCTAATGTAAACACCACCTAAGTAAACTTCCATGTACTTCGCCTTTTAGTGTTTATGTAGGTAGATCGAATGGAGTATTTGATCCTAATAGCTTCCTCTAACAGCCCAAAGATTGTCATAATCTGGATGTCGTAATGAGCTAGAGGAAAATTAGAGTGAAGGAAATAAAAATCAACTTAAACTTTAAAAATAAATTTGACAGTTCTGATGTGTTTACAGTACTGACTTGACTGAGTGAATTCCTCGCTGGTGTTCCCATGCACAAAGCATTTGGAATTTTCTTACGCCTTTCTCGTCATAACCAGCACCCAGCAAAAACGATTTCACTGTGGATTCTTCTTGATCACTGTCAATCTTTCTCAGGTCTTTGGCCAATTTTTTAATTTCTGCAGGTCAGTAATTGTTGGAACACCCATGTTGACCGAAGTAGAGATGTTCAAAGCGTTTGATGCGATATTTACAAGCCCTTTTTTTTACCAATTAATTTCTCAAAGTTCACAGAAAAGGCTTTGCAGATTTCTTTAAGCTTTGGTTTAGTTAGTTTTGACACTTCTTTGAAGGTTTTAGGGAGATTTAAATTCGAAAGATTACTGTTAGTGTCCGACGCCAGGCTTGTAGTACTTGAGTCCAGGACTCGGACTCGAGTCCGACTCGTGCCCTAATTTTAAGGACTCATGACTCGACTTGGACTTGAGCACTGATGACTTGGACTCAGACTCGGACTCGTATGTTAACTACATTCGGACTCGTAAATTGGAGATGAGGACTTGGATTTTTTCTTTATTTTTTGTAACATGCCATAATAATTTGGCATAAGATATTTATATCTACATTAATTTTTGTATGAATTTTGTGCAAGAGTGTCACACTTGCACGCCTTGGCGTGTGCATCAGATAGACTCTCGGGTGTGTTCTGGACAGTGCACGCGCCAAGCAGACTCTTGCACATTAGGGCGCATCAGTTTCCCCCTAAAAATGAAAAGTTCCTCCGATCATGATGCATTTTTGTTTTTATGTTCCTTTTGGTAAGAAAACACACTGGGTGAAATATTTTGACACAATTCAAAAGTTTAATGGTGGCACCAGGAGCTCAAAGTTATGGAAAAAGCTGCAATTTTATGACTTTTATGACAAAATTTTGATCACTTTTCATGAAACATTATGACACCTTATAGAGTATACCAAATATCTTAGATACACATTTTTAGTACATATTCTAAATATATTATCAAGCACAGTTTGAGTTTTAGCTGTTTATTGAATCATTGTTCAACTACTTTTAAACAATACAAATGTATTATGAATCACATTAATGCTTCTCAATCCCTTGCAAAGGTTCTTAACATGATCTCTGGGCCACAAGAAATCAATAAATAGAGTCCAACATTGTGATTCAAACCTTACGCGAAAACATTAAATAAGCGTTTTTTGGCAAAAAATGAACCTCATGGTGCCACCATTAGACTTTTGAATATGGTCAAAAAATTTTTACAGGATGTCTTTATTGGTGAAAAGGAACACCCAAACAAAAATGCATCAGATTTTATGAAAGTGAGGGCAACTGATGCACCCTACTGCACATGTGCCGTAAACAGTTTCACATAAAGGCAGCAACAGCCACCATCAAATGGTGCAGTTGGATTCTTGTTCTCGGACTCGACTCGGCTCAATAGTGGACTCGACTTTAAATTTTCTTTAAAGGAGAACTGAAGGCAAATTTTTTATTATCAAAATTCTATGTATCTCATTTTATTATATATAGGAATGCATTTTTGATAGCTATTTTGTCATTGCTATAGCAAGTTATGAGTGTTTGAAATATGCTATGTAATATATCAGTCCGTGAATGTGAGTGTGAATGGTTGTCTGTGTCTGTGTCAGCCCTGTGATGACCTGGCGACTTGTCCAGGGTGTACCCCGCCTTTCGCCCGTAGTCAGCTGGGATAGGCTCCAGCTTGCCTGCGACCCTGTAGAAGGATAAAGCGGCTAGAGATAATGAGATGAGATGAATATATTAGTCCATATGTCAAAGCAGTGGCTGTAAACGAGATTCATTGAGACCTGTGCGAGACATCGTAGGATGGAAGTAAAACGTACAGTGGAAATCAAAGTGACCAACATCTACCAACGTTGTCAAAAGACGTGCACGCCCTCTTTCGAATGCTGACGTAATCAAGTCAGAAGTTTTGTTTGTTTTGATAGCAATCAGGAAAGTTCGAAAAAAAGCAGGCAGTAATCGTCATTTAAACTAATTTTTGTGCAATATTTCATTTGGAAAGCAGTTTTCAAAATGGCAGCACTGACACCTGGCTGACACTTCACGTTTCGAAGTCTCGCACAAGTCTCGTGAAGATCGCGCGGATAAGCGACGCCTGCCATGGACCAAGCGAACTAAATTCAACATGGCTAAAAACCGAATAGGCCGATGAGTATAATAATTAATTGCAATTAGTTGCCAATACGAGTCACGATATAAGGTTACTAAAACTGACAACATAATTGAATAACACGTGAATTAAGAAATAAAGCAAGTTTAAAAATGACTTCAGGTCTCCTTTAATGACTTGGACTTGAACACTGGGGACTTGAGACTGGGCTCGGACTTGAGGTTTAGGGACTCGACTACAACACTGTAAATGTATTTAATGTGTTTCATTGTGTAGTTTTCCTTTGAAGAGCCATCTCTCAAGAGCCCCACCAACACAGTCACATCATTGGCAAAACTCCAGCCTTCCCCAGTGTGTGTACAGCACAGCCCCAGAACAGCAGGCCAGTACAGAGAGCTCAGAGTGAAGACGGAGAACAGCTGTGACAGGAACACCTGTACTCATCTTGCTCCAGCCAGGGCAGCTGTGAGAGAAATGATTTTGAGATTAGAGTAGTATACCTCCCTGTATAGTGGAAAAACGGCTTGCGATTTTACCTACAGGAGTGAACAGGGGGACACATTATTCTTTTTTTAGTTATTATTATTTTTTTTAAGAAAAACAAATAGCTACTTTCTCAGGGCATAGCTGGAGGGCGAGCTGCACCTGAAACATGGGCTCATCATGAGCTGCAGGTGTGGCATGAGGGACGTTGCTGTTGTTTTGATTATTTATCTCTTCTGCGAGGTTGTTGAAATGAATTTTGGTGAAGGCCTTCCAAACACCATGAAAAAGCAAAGCAAAGCTGGTATACCATGCCTCAGTGCTGTGGTGTTAGCACTGAGATTAGACTGCTGAGAATGAACAACAATTTCTGTCTCCTTTCCATTTGCTGCTATGAGTAATTTGTCAGGCCGTATCTAACCTGTCTGTTAATGGCAAATTACCATAGCACCAGCAGGTATTATCAATATTTAGGCAGTGCTTAAAAGCAGAGCTCCTGATGAGTGTCTGAGCAAAATATTTGCAAGGGCATGAATCAACATGAATAGAATAATAACATTTTATTCTATACACATTCACTGGATATGAGCAATCGTGCACTCTGATTGGCTACTCTACTACTAGGCTATCAGCTCATACACCATGAGTAGAGAAAAACAAAATGGCGGCGTGTGTTGCTGAACCAACCGAGGATGAAATAAAAACTCTACTCGAAAACAAACCCCCCCCAAAAAAGCAATAAAATATGGAATAAAGGTATTTCATGGTAAGAACGAATCTTTTTTTATTTTGAAGAATTATTATTATAGCATTTTTCACAAATTGCAACTGTCATTTCGCCAGTTTGTTTACATTCTAAGTGGAAATGATTTTGCCGGACATTTTGTATAACGTTTTTATTTATCGAATTTGCAAAAAATAAAAATAAAAATGCTCTGTTTCTCAAAATCCAGTGAATGTGGATAGAATAAAACAATTATTCCACTCAATCTCATTGTACGTGGCTTATAGCCAACTCGGCCCCATGCGCCTCGTCAGCTATTAGCTCATGCATGACCTGATTTGTGATACCAATAATGAGATACACATCACAGTTATGAATACATATTTATTTATTTATTTGACACTGGATGCCATGCGCCAGAAACAACACCACAACATTTATTATGGTGTGACTCTGCTGGGTGCCTGGTGGACAGCAGTGAACCAGTGCTTTCACTTGACATCATTACTATATAGTTAACAATCAAATATTATTGGATATAAGGACAAATAAATATCGATCCGCAGTAGTTTTAGATTATCTAAAACTAAGGAAAGATGCTCAAAATTGCTATTGAAATATTCAGTAATTATGTTTACATGCGTGTCCAGAGGAAGAAATCATTCAGGTAAAAAAAAAAAAGATGCAAAGATATGGTGCCTGCTATTAAAAAACAAATAAGAAGACAGAGTCATCTATATCCCCCGCCCTATATACCAACTATATACCAAGTTTCAAGGTATTATTTGTCACATTTTTCAAGTTCTGCTGCAGGAAACCAACCCGACCTCTTTACACTGACCTCAGCAGCCCATGGCATAAACCCACTGGACCTTTGGTCCAGGTGAGATAAAAAATTACAATTTCTCACATCTTAGTATCAAAAGGCACAAATACATTACTTAATCAACACATATGCAAACTTTCAAGACCATACCACTCATAGTTTTCAAGTTCTGCTCTGGAAACAAAACCTACCCTCAGACTAACCTGAGAGACTAAGTCTGAAATTGTTTCCATGGAAACATGAAAAATTAAAATTTCTCAAATTTCTTAGTATGAAAAGGCACATCTACATCACCTTGTTAACATGTATACTGAGTTTCAAATCCGTGTCATGAATAGTTTTGGATATGCTCCGGAAACGAACATTGCTCTTAGAAACTAAGTCAAAGTCTATTTTTTATGTAAAAATTTGAAAAATACTTTTTTCTTTTCAAAAATCCAAAATGGCAAAACACCAGTTCACATGTTGCTTGATATGGATACAAATTTCATGAAAACATCTTCAGTAGTTTTAAAGATATGGCCCAGAAATGAAAACGTGACCAGCCAGCCGGATGCATGGAACCCGTTTCTATATCTCTCGTCAAACTTCGTTTGGGCAGGGGATAACAAACAAAACAAAACAAAAACAATTTTAGTGTATTTTTAATAAAACTCTTCGTGCAGTTGCATCCATCTACCGTCCTTACATGACAGAAACTATCAATTGTCCAACAGTCCAACAAGCTAGTGGAATAATCAAACTGTTTGAACTAGTTTTACATAAATTTTTTGTGAATATTATCCGTAAAATGTGTTAGTAAATAATCCCACATTAGTTTTTTTTTAAAAAAGCAAAGTAAAAATAAGTGCTGGATAAAAACCCATCTATCTTATATAAATAAAGATACACATTTTGTTGTGCGTTGTCAAGTGTTTATGAGATACGCTACCTTGCACTTATGGTCGGGTTCCCTGTGGTTGTACATGTTCCTTGTTTGTATGTACAAACATCATACAAAAAGCAAAAGGCATCAAAAATCAGGTTGATGCATTACCATATTCTCTTAAGTATGGAGCTCTACTATTATTTGGGTGGTGGGATATTCTCAGTAAATGGCAATGTCTGCTGGTGGTATAAACTGTTGGGAGTTTTGAACGTGGTGTACATCAGGAGTTCTCAAACTTTTTACAACTAGGAACCCATTTTGGTCTGAAGAAATTTCTACAAACCCCTCAGCACAGACTGATTTTAATTAACTGTTCATCAATTAGGCTTGTTATTCCAGTGTGTGTAATAATGTTTTGTCTATTTATTAGAGTGATTGATTTCTGAAGTTGAGTTATTTCTTATAGGGCTGCTTGTTTTTCTGTCATTGAGGTTTGGATGAAAGCTCTTTAACCCTTTGATGCAAAACATGGGTCAAAAGTGACCCGGCTGAGTTTTTATCTTCTATATCTTTGCAATAAATTAATTCCATCATTCAGTATTCAAGGTATTCCTCAATTAACTTGTTTTTGATCATCATACATCCTTATTTTATTTTTTCTTTTCTTACTTTTTGAATAAAAACCCTTTTTGTATCACTACCCTTCTAATGCACAACATGGGTCAAAAACGACCTGCATTCATTTTCCAGGTTATTTCATGTATGGCTGAGTGTTTCTATGATATACTTTTGAAATAAATTCATTTTGTTATTTACTTTTCCAAATATGCAGTAAATATCTTGTTTTTGTTTCGCACAAATCATCATTTTTATTTTTCCTTTCTTAAGTTATGAACAAGCACAGCTTTTGTAATTCTACATCAAGTTTACACACATGGGTCAGAACCGACCCGCATGCATTTACTCCAGCGTTTGGTGGGAACTGTGAATTGTGCTTGTGTCAGACATTTCACAGCTCAGCACAGTGCCCTTTGCCCATCTCATACATGGAAGGAATGTTTTTCAATTGTTCTAACATTACCTTAGAAAAAAATTGATGTTTAGGTTCCCTTGAGAGTGAGTAGATTACTTGTCAGAAAGGTACAAGTAATTACTATTAGCTACCGAGCTGCTGACATATTCTACTTTAGTTAGCTAATTTTATTGTAGTTGGCTTAGCTAACGACATAGTTAATAAATAAATAACTGGCCCCATTCACTGCTAAAGTAATTACTTGAAACAAATTATTATTATAGTATTAAGACATTTAATTTTAAATCACACTTGGATGACCCATGTGTAGTAATATAAAAAGTATTTTTGTTCATAAAGTAGGAAAGAAAAAATTAAATTAATGATTTGTGGTAATTAAAAACAAGATATTTAAAGAATACTTGGAATATTCAATCATAAAATAAATTGATTTCAAAAGATAGAGCAAAGAAAGAAAAACTCAGTCAGCATGAAATAACCTGGAAAATGAATGCGGGTCATTTTTGACCCATGTTGTGCATTAGAAGGGATGTGCATATGTTTTGCATCAAAGGGTTAAAGCATATATGCAGAACCATGGCCTCACTTTCCTTTATAAATGCCTTGAGACCTCAAGAATGGCACAGGAATAGTTTTAAGCATTAACAATGAATCTAATATTGTAATTTTTATGATTAAAGTGATTCATATAGGTAGCGGTCTGAGTGAATGACCTTGATGTCCATGATGTCACAACAGGAAGTCTATCAATCTCATCGCCATTTCCGCTATGGACCCTTTTCACGTGACGTCACGACAAACGCGGCCGCCATTTTGGACGTGTACTACCAGTAGTTTACCACAGCCAACATTGAGGAACGGCAGCAAAGAAAGTGTTTATTTTCAGCAAGACTTCCATCATGCCACTATGTTGTTGTGCACCTGGATGTAGTAACCATCAACAAACAAGGCAAGGGTTATCATTTTATCGGATCCCGGTAGATGCTGACCGACGGAGAAGATGGATAGCGGTATACCAACGCTTGTGTAGTGACCACTTTGTTGGAGGTAAGACGAATAAAATTAGCCAGAAAAGGCATTACATTGCTGTTAACATTCCATTCTAGTTTACTGTAATTATGATCTGGCAGCTATTTACACTGGATCCAGTGTAAATAGCTGCCGGAGCCAACGTCCGAGGTTCCGGAGCGCGCTCGCTCGCGGCCCGGCCGGAGCCAGCGCGCTCGCTCCCGGCCCGGCCGGAGCCAGCACGCTCGCTCCCGCCCCGGCCGGAGCCAGCGCGCTCGCTCCCGGCCCGGCCGGAGCCCCGGAGCCAGCGCGTGCGCTCCGGAACCTCGGACGTTGGCTCCGGCAGCTATTTACACTGGATCCAGTGTAAATAGCTGCCAGATCATAATTACAGTAAACTAGTAAATACAGTTTTCTGCATCTCGCTCCTTTGTCTTTTATGTTTGTCGCCTTCCTCGCATTCAAACCGATTTGAGCCGAAGTCCACTACATGTCCAAAATGGCGGTCGAGTTTACGAAGGTCACGTGACTGAAAAGGGTCTATACTAAAACACAGAGCTGACTGCAACTCTGATCATCCATTTTGATGTGCCAGAAACATGACAGAAGGTGGATTTACGTTGCATTCATGGCCCAAGAATGTTCAAACCGCAAAGATTTGGATGCGTTTTGCGAGAAATTCATGGGCACATCGGGCGCCTATGAAGTGGTCTCTCCTCTGCTCTGTACATTTTACTGAGGACTCATACAAAACCTCTGATCTGTTGAGGAGCGTTGGCTATAAGCCCGTATTGAAAGAGGGTGCAGTACCAACAATTAAAGAAAACTACAAGAAAAGGAAAGTATTTATTTATTTATTTATTTATTTATTTATTTTTAAAAGGAAAGTGAGTTCAGTTGCACCAGTCCTCCCGGAGCATGAGCTGAGGGTTGTTGGTAAAACCCGGGCTGGAATGGGATGGGACATATCGCTCGGGCAGTGACCTCCCCGCGGTTGTTGCTAAAACCGGTGACATCCTGTTCCGGCCCGAGTTTTAGTAATTGCCTGAGCCGAGCAGTAATGGCGGAGTACTCAGGATGGAGAATGAGTGGAGCAGCCATCTGATTTTCTCCACTGGATATCGCTGCCATCTCGCCCTTACGTAGAAGAAGTGAATGAACGGAGAACTGAACAAACAACTGAAAATCAGATTGTTTCAAAACAATCGGCCACAAGATCGGCCTTCAAGAAGCGAGAACACAGACGGGTAAGCTCTGACTCATCTCATCTCATTATCTGTAGCTGCTTTATCCTGTTCTACAGGGTCGCAGGCAAGCTGGAGCCTATCCCAGCTGACTACGGGCGAAAGGTGGGGTACACCCTGGACAAGTTGCCAGGTCATCACAGGGCTGACACATAGACACAGACAACCATTCACACTCACATTCACACCTACGGTCAATTTAGAGTCACCAGTTAACCTAACCTGCATGTCTTTGGACTGTGGGGGAAACCGGAGCACCCGGAGGAAACCCACGCGGACACGGGGAGAACATGCAAACTCCACACAGAAAGGCCCTTGCCGGCCACAGGGCTCGAACCCGGACCTTCTTGCTGTGAGGTGACAGTGCTAACCACTACACCACCGTGCCACCCGCTCCGACTCTCATTTGGATAAAAAAAACAACAAAAACAACACACGTTGTTTATCTGCATTTAGATTAATACATGTAACTTGTATTGTGTGTTTAAGTTACTGGTATAAGATTATTTAATTTGCTTCAGAATGTGATTGTCTCAGTTCATCTGATTATTTAATTCGCCTTTTACGTTTTATCAGTGAAAATGCATGCATGTATGTTGGATAAGTAATAACACCTATCCTGTTTTAATGAGAGTCAACCCACAATCAATGAAGTCAAATCAGTCTTAGTTGAGCAAGTCGGTAACGGTATTTCTTACTTTCACCATAAATTTTTATTTATATGACTTTGGTCTATAGCTGTAAAAGGCCTCGGCCTTAAAACCGATGACTGCTGTGACGTCACGCACTCAGGGCTGGCTGGCTCAGCGGGGCAGCTCGAATGCCAACTTTCCGGTTGATTTTAACTCCTCAAAAAAAAAAAAAAAAAAAAAATAAAAAATATATATATATATATATATATATATATAAACTAACAAAAAGCCGGTTTCCGATCGCAAATTTTCCATCCTACATGGGGATCTTCTTCGGGCACTGTATTTCAACATGCAAACAGCAGTATACAGAATGAATGAGAAAAGACAGGAAATTAGGGGTATATAGTATATACACATAACAGAAAGCTATTAGTGTCAAAACATGAGCAAAGTGGCACGAATGACATTAATTAAACGAATAATTATGAAAGTCAAGTTCATCCAATAAAAATAGCTAAAAAAAATGTTTTACAATGGGAAACTGACCAAAAAAGAACAGCGAGCCAAAGGTCAATTAGAAAATGGTTAAGAACGAGTGGCACGTGGGCCTCTAAGCTGACTACAGAAACCGTCATTAACATTTAGACCTGAAGGGTGCACTGTTTTTCATTTCCAAATCCAATCTCTTTCTGCCTCCAGTAGAACCTGAGTCTACATTCGGGGAAATGTTGAAAATCTCTTCATACTTTATTCTTTTATATTGCGTTATCAAGGAGGAAAGACTGCATTTTCTATAACTCAGCTCAGCCGTGGTGTAATGACATTGATCCAATCTTGTAAAAATGAAGCGACCTGGATCCTTGACAAACAAAAGCACTGTTTTTCCAAGTTTTATTTTTTTCCCCTTGTAAATTTTGTGACTTTTTTTAAATCACAGAATTTCTGATTTTTCTCTCTCTCACAAATTTATGACTTCATAATCGCAGAGAATGTTGAAGTTTTTTTTCTCATAAATTTATGCCGGGGCGGCACGGTGGTGTAGTGGTTAGTGCTGTCACCTCACAGCAAGAAGGTCCAGGTTCAAGCCCCGTGGCCGGCGAGGGCATTTCTGTGTGGAGTTTGCATGTTCTCCCCGTGTCCGCATGGGTTTCCTCCGGGTGCTCTGGTTTCCCCCACAGTCCAAAGACATCTGCTTGCACACCCCCCTTCAGCATCTGACATGTCATCCTCACAGTCCCCCCCAACACACATATACATACATCTCATCGTTCATTAACACACTGAACTCAGGGACCGCACATCTCACTTTACCTCGCCCATTTGCACTATTCCGCACTACTGTACCTCATCTTAACAGCTGCTAGTTTGTTTATACTGCATGTTTCATGTTTACCTGCTATACCTCAAGTGCCCTTGACTGTTTGGTTATTTGTACCAATTTATGTGTGTGTGTGTGTGTGTGTATGTATATGAGTGTTTAGTCTAGTTACTATCTAGAGTGTTTATACTGTTTATATTGTCTGAGTGTTTAGTCTGTCTTGTTGTTATCTAGTGTTTATACTGTTTATTTATACTGTCTATATTATTTGAGTGTTTAGTCTAGTTCATATCTAGAGTGTTTTATACTGTTTATATTGTCTGAGTGTTTAGTCTGTCCTGTTCTTATCTAGTGTTTATACTGTTTATTTATTCTGTTTATATTGTTTGAGTGTTTAGTCTGTCTAGTTCCTATCTAGAGTGTTTATACTGTTTATATTGTTTGTTTTTTCAATTATTCTATTTTTATTCTATTTTTATTTATTGCATTGCCAGTTTGCACCATGGGTCAGAGAGGACTGATATTTCATCTGTGCTGTATGTCGAGCATGTATAGCATATTTGACAATAAAGTTGACTTGACCTGACTTGACTTGACTTAACTGGTGACTCTAAATTGACTGTAGGTGTGAATGTGAGCGTGAATGGTTGTCTGTGTCTCTGTGTCAGCCCTGTGATGACCTGGCGACTTGTCCAGGGTGTACCCCGCCTTTCGCCCGTAGTCAGCTGGGATAGGTTCCAGCTTGCCTGCAACCCTGTAGGACAGGATAAAGCGGCTAGAGATAATGAGATGAGATGAGAAATTTATGCCTATAAATTGGGAAATTCTGAGGGTTTGTTTTTCTTCTTTTTTTTCTATGAATACTACACCCCCCACCCCGTATTTCTTATTTTCCCTACAACGGCCCTAAGATATTGTCATTATTTTCACATGTAGTATGTGTTTTTAATATTTGTACATGCAATTTTCTGACATTTATTAATTCATCATATGTTAATTGCTAACCTGTTGTTCACATGCATTTACTTATTTGAATTCAATGTGCAATTTCAGGGATTCACAGGTTACACTTTCACAGATTTTGTCCATATTATTCACATGATCACCTCTAAAATAGATGTTATTTATTTATTTATGTATTTACAGTATTTGTAAAGGGATCCTGACATGTACATCTTCATTCTTATCAAAACCCAGTGTTGTGATGCCACACCCATCCACCTACCTTACCCTATTGCACCAGTTGTACAAGGGGTGTCTTACCCTGGAATTATTGTGCCCTCAGTCCAATTAAAATACATTCCACTGTGGCTAAGACTCTGAAGAAAGCCTGATGTGATATAGAGAACACCTTGCCAACCACATTTCATTTGTTCAATCAGAGCAGAAAAATCCTACTGCTGGCTAAGCAAAAATGGCATTTCAGTGACAGACATATACCACTGTGCTGCCAACACTCATTATTAGGATGAACAGTATCAAGACAAGCTTCTGAAATTTACCACTACCAGTCTGACAGTGCTGCTGTCAGTAGACTTCAGCTTCAGTCAGGAACTGAACTTGACTTGTGTGTGTTTGGTCAATACTGAAGCTCACACCAGTCCTTGGATAATTTCAAAACAAAACAAAAAAACCCTCAAATAACAAGAAAAGAAAAGAACTAATGCTAACGTAAGAGTCTCAGACCCATTTCTGTAACAGGCCACATTACGCTTAGTTCTTCTAATTCAGTGTTTTTTCTTTATTTTTATTAATTAAAAAACACTTCATATCTTAAAGTAATGATGGATATCGCTTCTCGTTACTTACTTGAGTGGTTCTTGACATAATATGGATTACTACAGTTTTGGAATAGGGCTATTTACTGTATTTTATTATTATTATTATTTACAATTTACTGATTGAACTCAAACACATTAAGAACACAAGAAATTGCACTAATTAGCTTTTGACGAGGCACAGCTGTTAATTGAAAAGCATTCCAGGTGACGACCTCATGAAGCTGGTTAAGATAACGCCAATAATGTGCAAAGCGTCATCAAGGTAAATGCTGGATACTTTGAAGGATCTAAAATATGAAACTTATTTTTTTTTTTTTTTGTTGACTACATAATTCTGTATGTGTTCCAGATGTTATTTCATAGTTTTGATGTCTTCAGTGTTGTTCTACAATGTAGAAAATAGTTACAATACAGAAAAACCTATGAATGAGTAGAGGTGTACAAACTTTTAACTGATACTGTGTATGAAAGTTCCATTCCGATTGGACCAATGGGTTGAACAAACAAGCTGTAATTTATTAAAACACCTAACCCAGCCATAAATTATGGTTTCCCATGCATTGTGTTGCATAACTGTAGGGGTCGATTCCATTGCACATAGCAATCTTTGGAATATATCTAAAGTGAACAGTGGCTTCTAGATTATGAGTGTACTCTGATAAGTTATCACTCATTGTTTGCACTAAGGCAGTTGTTTAGACCACCAGCTATTTCACTTCCAGTAAAACCACTAAGAAAAATCACATGACTGAAACCCAGCAATAGTGATCAACTCTTGAAGCTAGTGTAGTTGATTGAACCATTAACATAGCTCACATTTCCATCAGTATGTTCACTATCAGGCAGTAAACCATTCGATCACACCACTGACCATTTGATGTGTATCTCAGACCTACCAAAACGCACACAGACACACAGACTCACACAGTAAGAGCTGTACATGCATCACAGGACTTACAGATAGGTTCTAGACATCTCTGAAAAAAAATCCACACAAACTTACATTACTAACATTTGTAATTATGACTAATATTGACCTTCATAACAATGGAACAACAGCATCTTTCAAAAAAGCAGCAGTATGGCTGACTGCCAAAAAGAAAACAAACTACAAAAAAGAATCATAAAATGTGTTGGCATGGAGTGCAAGAACATTGTCACATCCAAAATATAGCCAAAAGGAAGAATCTGTATTAAAGTAGTACTTCAGAATTTTTCAAAATACGCTTTGTTTACTGGATCTGTAGCATATGGGGTTAGCAGAGAAAACATTTTTGACACAATTCTCTTTACCAATTAAAAAAATGTATAATAGAAATCAAAGTATATTTCGTCAATAAACATTTAACGTCATGTTAATGAACATAAGGGAGAGCGGGGAGACTTGGGGCAGTTTGTATTCCCAGAAATTAATTTCAACCAATCAGGTTTTAGATGGGGCGGCACGGTGGTGTGGTGGTTAGCACTGTCGCCTCACAGCAAGAAGGTCCGGGTTCGACCCCCGTGGCCGGCGAGGGCCTTTCTGTGTGGAGTTTGCATGTTCTCCCCGTGTCCGCGTGGGTTTCCTCTGGGTGCTCCGGTTTCCCCCACAGTCCAAAGACATGCAGGTTAGGTTAACTGGTGACTCTAAATTGACCGTAGGTGTGAATGTGAGTGTGAATGGTTGTCTGTGTCTATGTGTCAGCCCTGTGATGACCTGGTGACTTGTCCAGGGTGTACCCCGCCTTTCGCCCGTAGTCAGCTGGGATAGGCTCCAGCTTGCCTGCGACCCTGTAAAAGGATAAAGCGGCTAGAGATAATGAGATGAGACGAGGTTTTAGATGACACCAGAAGTCCGATGTTGCCCCTGAGAGTAACCTACTTCCTTTGGAGCCATGAAGCTGGACACTGCAGTCAGGTCTATACACTTCAATATTTTATCAACCAAAACTTGTATTTTCTGCTTGAATTCCACCTCCACTCTATGGTGTAATGTACGCTGGTGAATTGGGGATTTGTTAGGAATTAAAGTCTATAGCCTCGAGGTACCATGTATAGTACGTATTACTTATTAAACTTAAATTCTGGGGGGAAAAAACATTTAATCTTTTTTTTTTCAAAATGGTCAGCTGGAGAGAGTTGGGACAGTTCATCATGTTACAGGTTTTTGCTTGTGGTTTACAAACATCCATCCATCCATTATCCGTAACTTCTTATCCTGTGCAGGGTCACGGGCAAGCTGGAGCCTATCCCAACTGACTATGGGTGAGAGGTAGGGTACACCCTGGACAAGTTGCCAGATCATTACAGGGCTGACACACAAAGACAAACAACCATTCACACTCACACCTATGGTCAATTTAGAGCCACCAATTAGCCTAACCTGCATGTCTTTGGACTGTGGAGGAAACCGGAGCACCCAGAGGAAACCCACACAGACACGGGGATGTAGGTATCATGCCGCCATTTTGTCTCTAAGAACTACAACTCCTAGTCCTCTTCCGCGTGACCTACGTAACGCGTGGGCGGGATCATCTACGTCAGTCCGCCATGCGCGCATAAGTCCAGGCGGAAGCTCAGCTCTTTGTCTCTCGTGTCCGGATTCCAAGGAATCTAGACGCACGAAAGAGATGCTCTCAAACCCGAAAACACTTCTTTCTTGCAAGATTCACCATCCAGCACATTCTGTGCTTAACCACTGGCCAAGGTAAAAGTCCAGAATAGCGCGATCTTTAAACTCAACCTGAGTTGCAACCGGTTTATTTGTATTAGAAGTGACGTCATGACTGCAGCCCAGGCAGTTAAAAGTTAAGAAGCGATTGAATCCTTTTTAACTCAAAAGCGCTGTGCATCTTATTCTGATCAGAGACTTTTCCTCACGAACGCTGAAGTTCTGACCAAGAATCCTCTGCTTTCCATGGGAACCACCCAAGTGCTCCGCTGGACCAGAAAGTTCTCTATGCCTCCATCACGAGCGGCTCACGCGCTCCAATGGCGAGGCCCGAAACTACAACGGCGAATATTTCTTCATATCTTGCTAAAGGCAGGATTAAGTAAGATTTTGGCATTTTGGCATAATTAAGATAGTCTTAGGAATTTGCTTTTATTGAAATAGTGTGAATTTAAACCCAGGTTTATCTGTTACACTGTTAAACACGCAGCGTGTTGAATTGTTCTGTTTTTGTTTTAATCTCAATTGTTTTAATAGACAGGCTGTGCATGCTTCTCTTTCTCTTATTCTTCTCACTAACATTTTAATTTCATTATTATACATCTTGATCTCATCAAGATTTCAGTGGATTCAGTATGGTTATGAGCTAGTGGGTTAGCTACAGCTTCCCTTTGTCTGCTTAGCAACACAAAGCTAATCAAGGCCTACCATGTGCTCAGTAGGCCTCACCAGGCCTAACAAACACACTTTAGCTAGGCCATAGGGCCTTTCACAAACACACACTAGCAACACAAGGCTGATCTAGGCCTCCACCACGTGTAGTTAGCTACACAAGGCTAAACACATGGTCAAGTCCTTCCCACACATACACACACACACACACACACAAGCACACATTAGCAACAGAGCTAATCCTTTGTTCTATTTAGATAACATTCCTTTGTTTTAGCTAGCAACAAGCTAGGCCATACACACACACACACACACACACACCATATCATATTTGTATATATTGATTTATTATTTTTATCTTTGTATAATAAATTCATTTATTATCAAAGCTGTGTATATTCATCTTGTTGGTGTGAACAATATCTGAAGTCCCCAATCTCTCAAAGAATTCAAAAAAAGGTGCATATAAGTTATGTAATATGGTAAGTGATCGTAATAATTTGGAAATATACCATAATTTAGCTGTTTGGTAATTTATTATTAAGCACCAGGATTAATGGTATGATTCACTAAATGATTCATTGAACGATTCACTAAATGATTCACTGAATGATTCACTTCAAATGAGACTGATTCTATGGTATGATTCAATTCAAATAAGTCAAAGTAAAATGATTCAATGGGATTGATTCATTTTAATTATTAACCTTCAAATTTAATGAGACTGATTTAATGAGATTGATCACTTAATTTCAATAATTAACTGATTGCACCCACAGTTAAATTGGCACCCCATGTGAGGACGATTGGTTTGTTGACTTCTTGAATATTGTTGCAACAACAAATAAACTATCAGTTTAATTCAATATCCCCAGGTGTGTTAAAACGGTTAACAGTAGCGTGATAACCATATCACAAATACTCATAACTTATTCAACTTAGGATAAGAGAGCATTTCCAAACCAATAAACCTTTTTAATTAATTACATAGTTAATGTTAATTAATAACGATTAATTAATAATTAACTCATTGATTAATCATCTAGTATCCAGCCTAAGTAAAATGGCATCCCCTCGTGTCTCAAAAATTGAAGACAACGTTCAAGACGTGTCTCTCCTTGAGGTCATCGCAGACCTCATTCACTGCTCTGCCTCCGAAAAGGCAAACATTAAGTACATGAGTGAGAGTGAATGCCAAAACAACTTAGATAACTCAAACAAACATATGAGAGATCCAAAAAGAACAACTTTTAGTGTCCAAGCGGCACTAGGTAAGCTATTCCTATCATACTTCCAAAATGCTGATTCAGAAATCAGACGCCTTCGCGGAGAGGTTGAAAGGCTGACCACCAGCAACGCTGAGCTGACAGCCGATAATAATGATTTACATAGGGAGCGTGAGCTCTTGAAGACCTCCCTTGATGATTGCACTGAACGGCTAGAGAAAGCCGAAATGGTTGCTAAGAGGGCTGCCCAGGAGCAGACCCCCCAAGAGAGGCGCGAGGGGCGTGAAAGACCCCCAACAATGCGCCAAAGCTCAGAGCGGGAAGAGGCGTCTGAACCGGACACCGTAAATGGTCTGGTCGAGGACCAGACACCCCGCCAAACTCCATCAACTCGCTACTCGACTCCGTCGTTTAGCCAAGATGGAGCCATCCTGCGCTCATCCGGAGCCCAGGACCCTAGTACACCCAGGTCAGTGTGCTACAGTACCCCTGATCAATCTTCAGATTAATCAGGCTATGAATCTAGTGCGAAACGGGAACAACACCAGAGTAGCTTAAATAGTGAGCGCTCAGAAGAGCCAAGAAGGTCGCACAAGGACGTGCACCAAACCCTTTGCTTACGGCAAATTGACTTACTTGCCAAAGATGTCAGACAATTTGATCCCAACAATCAAAGAACTAATGTAAATGACTATTTACGAGAAATTGATCGATGCCTGATGGACCTGCTGAACGCCACAACACGTGAAAAACTTAGACTAATCTGGAAGACCTCCAGTAGTAGTGTTCATTCCTTTTTAGAGACACTACCCCCAAACATTCGCGATATTCGAAACTTCGCAATTACATGAGGGAAGAATATGTGCCATACACGGACGAAACCTCCGCGACATTGTGTGCATTACAAATCAAACAAAAACGGTCTGAGGCACCTCATGAATATTATAGACGGCTACGTACTGCCTATTTCCAAGGTAGTAACGCACCAGGCTTGGAAGAAGATAGAGGTTTCATATCTCTCTTCTTACATAACCTCCACCCAAGCGTGCGGACCCATGTCACACTGACGTGTCGACGAGGTCGCTATTCGATGAGGGAAATTAGGCGACTAGCCCAAATGACCTGGGAGACCATCGTCAAAACCGCAAACGGAAACAATGATGACCCCAGAGTCCTTAGGCTCCAGGATGCAAATGGGCCCCAGCTAACCTTAGAAGGAGGCAAAGCTCCAAAAGGGGGACCCCCCTGGAGAAATCCCGGTCCGAACCGCCCCTTGCCGAACCATCACAAGGGTGAGTGGAAAAATCGACAAGGTAAGGCCAGGAGGGACCGAGGGCGAGTCCACAGTGACTATGGCAATCGCCCATCACATGAAAAGGGTCGTAGGGAACAAAACGGTTGGCAGCAAAACCGTCATCCCTGCTCTGACCAGAAACGGCAGAAGCGTTCCGACCGTAGCTCTAAACGTAAGGGTAGAGACGACCAACATAGTGACTCAGACCAACCTGGTGAGTTCCACTCAGAGCTGGACTCTTTAAAAGCCCAGTTGGCTGAAATTAAAGAACTGTTACAAAACAGTCAAACCCCTCAACAGATAAGATCAAAGAGCCCAAGAAAAATGACAAGCTATTCGCTGGCATGACTAGGCCAGGAACCACGGGCATATCTCGTGAAAGGGGGAGGAGATCCCTCTGAAACAGCAGGCGAGGGTCAGGATGTAGAGCCCCCCCTGGTGGCGAAGGCAAACACACAAGACGCACCTGTCATGCGCGCTAAAGTCTTCACCACCATCTCTCAGACACACGGCTCTCACAAGCTGACCCAATCCCAACCAAGCCCTGCAACATAAACTTAGTCAGCTTCACACAAAACAAAACCCCACAGTCGTTGGATCCCACAAAATGTGCACAAAACCATTGCGATGAGATTAGTGCGAACAACGATCAACCGAGCGCCACGCGAGATCAAATTTCCGATGAACTTCAGTTCATGTCTTTGTACACCGAGTCCGGTGTCGAAACACCCGACATCGCGATTCCCCCTAGTGGCCACAATTCTTTGAAAAACCTCCCTCTATCCATCGACTCAGACACAGACACCCATTTCACTGCTGGTGTAATGGCTGCGCTGTGGAACATGTTAGGCGTTGAGGTGAAATTCCATATCGTGTACCACCCTCAATTCTCTGGTCAGGCTGAACGAGCCATTCAAACCATTGTGAGCATGCTGCGAGAGTATATCACAAACCATGGTAAAATTTGGGACGTGAAACTTCCCTTGGTGCTAAGGGCCATTCGGTCCACCCCTCATTGCGCCACTGAAGTCACACCTTTTGGGATGATGACTGGGCGAGAGTCGGTTCTTCCCCCGCATCTCCTATACAAACCAGAGGCCATGAGCGTCGAGATTGCATACACCGCACATCAATATGTCGCCGACCTACAACGCCACCTACAGTCAACCTTTACAGGTGCCCAAAAGAATCTCGATTCGAGAGTAGAAGGACACAAAGCCTACTACGCCCGAATCTCAGAGAAGTTCCTACCACCCTGGTCGAGACCTTTCGATCGTGGGAAAACCGTTCCCCGTCGCGTATCACATTAGGACATCTAGGCCTAATCAAATGCTTTCATATCGATTTCCATGATAATCGAATCAAACCTTGTTGAACAGTCCTCACTCCAAAAGGGGGTGGACGACAGCTAGGCCCATCCTGTCCACCTAGCTTGTATGCATCACTCAACCATAAGCGTACACTAACATTCCCGGTCAGACTTCACCAACCCAATGAAGTAATAACCCTTCAGTATAACATGGTAGATGAAATACTAAAATCCGCTATTATTACTAGTGTGTATTCATCGCAAATACACCTGGCATATAGTCTTGGCAGTGCTATCCTCATTTTTGTGAATCCACAGGACTTAGAGATATGCACCCCCACTAAAGACATCCACTGGGTCTGCCCAGGCAACCCATACATAATACATGCCAAGCTAGATAAGATGGTCTGTGTCCCTGACAGCTTTAGCCGCAGTAGCGCACGCTCTCTGGCCAGACCACCCACTGCTATTACCAAACACAGAAGATTTCTAGAAGATTAGGTTTGTCAACCCAAACACTATTACTTCTTTCCTTCCTTCATTTCTTCTCTTTTCTTGTTTTTTTTATGCATAAGAAATTGAACACTACATGTTTCATGTTCAATGTTTAATTTTTTTTTTTGATGTGATTTTGATCTAGTTAGTTAGATAGTGATTATATGCCCAAAATGCCCATAGTGATTATATGCCCAAAATGTCTCTGTCTCCAACTGTCTTACTGGAACTCACAAGTTTACACAGTCTTCACAGGACACCATGAACTGTGCAGAACAAGTCTACCTCAAGGACTATGGACACGGCGATGATACGATATGGTGCTCTCAGTGCTACGACTCCGTCATACCCCTGAGACCAAAAGGGGGAATGTAGGTATCATGCCACTATTTTGTCTCTAAGAACTACAACTCCTAGTCCTCTTCCGTGTGACCTACGTAACGCGTGGGCGGGATCATCTACGTCAGTCCGCCATGCGCGCTCTTTGTCTCTCGTGTCTGGATTCCAAGGAATCTAGATGCACGAAAGAGATGCTCTCAAACCCGAAAACACTTCTTTCTTGCAAGGTTCACCATCCAGCACGTTCTGTGCTTAACCACTGGCCAAGGTAAAAGTCCAGAATAGCGCAATCTTTAAACTCAACCTGAGTTACAACCGGTTTATTTGTATTAGAAGTGACGTCACGACTGCAGCCCAGGCAGTTAAAAGTTAAGAAGCGATTGAATCCTTTTTAACTCAAAAGCGCTGCGCATCTTATTCTGATCAGAGACTTTTCCTCACGAACGCTGAAGTTCTGACCAAGAATCCTCTGCTTTCCATGGGAACCACCCAAGTGCTCCGCTGGACCAGAAAGTTCTCTATGCCTCCATCACGAGCGGCTCACGTGCTCCAACGGCGAGGCCCGAAACTACAACGGCGAATATTTCTTCATATCTTGCTAAAGGCAGGATTAAGTAAGATTTTGGCATTTGGGCATAATTAAGATAGTCTTAGGAATTTGCTTTTATTGAAATAGTGTGAATTTAAACCCAGGTTTATCTGTTACACTGTTAAACACGCAGCGTGTTGAATTGTTCTGTTTTTGTTTTAATCTCAATTGTTTTAATAGACAGGCTGTGCATGCTTCTCTTTCTCTTATTCTTCTCACTAACATTTTAATTTCATTATTATACATCTTGATCTCATCAAGATTTCAGTGGATTCAGTATGGTTATGAGCTAGTGGGTTAGCTACAGCTTCCCTTTGTCTGCTTAGCAACACAAAGCTAATCAAGGCCTACCATGTGCTCAGTAGGCCTCACCAGGCCTAACAAACACACTTTAGCTAGGCCATAGGGCCTTTCACAAACACACACTAGCAACACAAGGCTGATCTAGGCCTCCACCATGTGTAGTTAGCTACACAAGGCTAAACACATGGTCAAGTCCTTCCCACACATACACACACACACACACACACACACAAGCACACATTAGCAACAGAGCTAATCCTTTGTTCTATTTAGATAACATTCCTTTGTTTTAGCTAGCAACAAGCTAGGCCACACACACACACACACACACACACACACACACACACACACACACACACACACACCATATCATATTTGTATATATTGATTTATTTTTTTTATCTTTGTATAATAAATTCATTTATTATCAAAGCTGTGTATATTCATCTTGTTGGTGTGAACAATATCTGAAGTCCCCAATCTCTCAAAGAATTCAAAAAAAGGTGCATATAAGTTATGTAATATGGTAAGTGATCGTAATAATTTGGAAATATACCATAATTTAGCTGTTTGGTAATTTATTATTAAGCACCAGGATTAATGGTATGATTCACTAAATGATTCATTGAACGATTCACTAAATGAGTCACTGAATGATTCACTTCAAATGAGACTGATTCTATGGTATGATTCAATTCAAATGAGTCAAAGTAAAATGATTCAATGGGATTGATTCATTTTAATTATTAACCTTCAAATTTAATGAGACTGATCACTTAATTTCAATAATTAACTGATTGCACCCACAGGGAGAACATGCAAACTCCACACAGAAAGGCCCTCACCAGCCACTGGGCTCGAACCCAGAACCTTCTTGCTGTGAGGTGACAGTGCTAACCACTACACCACTGTGCAAATTGTTTCAAAATTTTTGTTAAAAATGTGGGCGTGTCCCTGCACGAGGATTAATCTTATTTAATTCCTTGTTGAGAATGGAACTGTTTTGTCTCGTCAGGTTTTGGGCAAACTGACATTTTTCTATTGCTGTACCAGCACTGTGTGTTCATACAGTTCATATGTTACAAGTTTTGATAATAAACAAAAATTAAACATGTTAAACAAACATTAAGTAATTAAACAAGGCCTTGGTATTTAATTTTTGTTCCATGTCTCCCTATAAGGACAGCATGGTGGTGTAGTGGTTAGCGCTGTCGCCTCACAGCAAGAAGGTCCTGGGTTCGAGCCCAGTGGCCAGCGAGGGTCTTTCTGTGTGGAGTTTGCATGTTCTCCCCATGTCCGCATGGGTTTCCTCTGGGTGCGCTGGTTTCCCTGACAGTCCAAAGACATGCAGGTTAGGCTAATTGGTGGCTCTAAATTGACCGTAGGTGTGAATGTGAGTGTGAATGGTTGTCTGTGTCTATGTGTCAGCCCTGCGATGATCTGGCGACTTGTCCAGGGTGTACCCCGCTTCTCACCCATAGTCAGCTGGGATAGGCTCCAGCTTGCCTGCGACCCTGTAGAACAGGATAAGTGGCTACAGATAACGGACGGATGGATGGATGTCTCCCTATAATGTCCCAAGTCTTCCAACACAATGTCCCATATCTCCTGTCAATGTCTCATGTCTCCTTGCAAGAAAAAAATAATGACAGAAAAAGTAAAGCCTGAAGGGCAGTATATGTGACAAGCTGAGAAACTAATGTTATGGTAAGAGGGTATAGTAAATACTCTCGAATGTAATATGAACATGACTCTACCTGCAAAGAATTTCACAAAATCTACAAAATCTGAAAACTTGTCCCACGTCTCCCTGTTTTCCCATACAGTGTGGTGCAAGTTCAAAACAATTATTACTGTCTAACTATAATCATCATCATCATCATCATCATATTCCCTTTGTGGAGTGTTGTCCTTAGGGTGCTTCTGTCTTGGTAGGAAGAATCCTATCAAGCAGTTGCAAGAAGCCTGATTTATCCATCATTGTACATCTTATCTGTTCTGTGTATAAACCCAAAAGTTTTTCAAATTTTCACCACTTAGAAGATCTTGTGTCAAACAATAGTTGTTTTGGGAGTTCATTGTTGCCCATACGGCATGCGTGTGCAATACCGGTATATCTTAATTACTGTTTATGGCAGAATAGTTTAAGGGGAAGGGTCTTTGTTTTCTCACGTAGTTCCACATTTGATATTTCAAAGCTCCAGTCTATCTCTCCCTTGATATCTTTATCTTGATTATTTTTATCGGGTGCGTTTTTGCACTTAAATCCACCTTTTACCATTTTATAGAAGAGGCCATGCCATACAACTTCAATTTTACTCATTTCTTGTGCATTTAACTGTCATGCCTGTACACTGTACAACAGTCTTGATCGAATACATGCTGTGAGGAACTTTACTCTAGTTGATAGATGGATGCAATGGTCAGTTAGAATGTGTTTTAACTCATTCCATTTTTGAAAAGTGGCTCCAATCCTAGTACCAAGGAATGCAGAATTGTCACCAGAGTTCATGATGGTATATCCAAGGTAATTAAAGCTACAGACATTTTTGATCTTATCACCAAGGCAAACGAGACACTCCTTACTTTTCATCTCCTCATTCACATTAAAGGCTATCGTCTCCGTCTTAACATAAGACATTTGCAATCCAGAGTGAGTGAGAGTGTCATAAATCTGCAGAATATTTTGAAGCTCCTCAATGGATTCTGCAAAAATGGCTAGGTCATCCGCATATAGAAGTTCTGTTATCTGATTTTCCCCATTTGCTTGTGCTTTCTTACAAAGTTCTCATGGTGACACCTCATTTGGGATACAATATTTGACCTTGAAGCCAGTGTCTGGGGTATGCTTTCAATATTTCATGGCAGGCAATTCTAACAAAAAAGTCCATGTACACATTGAAAATGGAAGGGGATTCCAGAGCACCTTGTTGACATCCAACTAGAGTGTCAAATAGTTGAGCTGCCCCTTTGATAAATGCTTTTGTGCAGGTGTATAGAGCACGCAGGACTGATATTAACTGGGGTGATTTCAGTTGAATTTCAAGGCATTTCATCAAAGCATCGCATGGTATCCAATCATACACTGCTTTCAGGT